>NC_092538.1:14274763-14538887 GCF_037038585.1 Patagioenas fasciata
GCAGTGGGCACTGCAGGGTGCTGTTCCCAGGGGATCATCAAGGGCATCCCTTGGTTTGTAACACCCTCCTCCCCTTCAACAATTAACCCAGGGTGTCTTTCACAGATTTTCGTGAAGGCCAGGGATTTTCTGGAGAAGAAAATGTCAAGCGATCCTCGGAACGTGATGGTTTCCTTTGAGGAGAGAGACAGCAGCGATGACGGTAGGAGAGCTTAGCGGGGACGTGTCCCACGGCGACTGGAGTCAGCTGATCGGACCCAGCGCAGCGAGAGCCAGAGCCGGCGAGGTTCAGTCGACTACGAGGTTTAGCCGAGATTAGAAAGCCCAGAGGGAAACGTACAGGGACAGCGCGACTCCGGGCGGTCCCGATCCCCCCGAAGCCCCGGTAGCCATTGCGAGAGAGCGGCTGTCGTGGCGGGGGGCGTTCCCACGGTGACGGCGACCACACCTCCTCCCCTTGCCTTGAAAAAACCTTTGGGAGGGCAGCGACTAGCCGCTGACCACCAGGTGCAGAGAGGAGCAACCAGCTGGCGCAGCGGGTGTGGCAGCTGGCGCAGCGGGTGTGGCAGCTGGCGCAGCGGGGTGCAGAGAGCACTTGTTGTTTGTCATTCCCACCGACTTATTGCCAGCGTCCCAGACCGCTGATGACCATGGTCGCCTCCAGAAGGAGAGCATGTCTCAAAAAGACTGTGGCAACGCAGACTGAAGTTCTGTCCCAAACGGTGGCTGTTCAGGTCTCCGGCTGCAAGGAGTGCCAGAGCCTGCTGCTGCCGGAGGAGGGAGGCCAGCACTCTGCTTGTGTGAGGTGTGAGCAGGTGCAAGATCTGCTCGACATGGTTGTGAAGCTTAAGGAGGAGGTTGAGACGCTGAGGTCCATCAGCGAGTGCGAAAGGGACATCGACTGGTGGAGTAACACCCTTACGTGCCGGTCGGAAAGGCCCCAGGGAGGTACCCCCGAAAAGGAGATGGACCTCCTGCCCTCCCGGACAGAGGCGGAGGTCCTGAGACAGCCCCACCCTTGTCGCTGTCGGGCAGAGGTAAATGACCTAAAAGAAGATGAGGGTTGGAAGCTTATTCCAGTTCGGCATCACAGGCAGCCCCCCTCCCTGCCTGATTTGCCTCCCCAGGTGCCCCTCCGTAATAGGTTTGAGGCCCTGGATCTTGAAGAAGAGGTAGGTGAGGAGGTGGTGCCAAACCTGCCTACAAGATCACATAGGAAGAGGCGGTTGACTACACAACTGAAGACTACCTCTGATAAGAAAGATAGAAGGGTGATTGTAATAGGAAATTCCGTTCTGAAAGGAACAGAGGGCCCAATATGCAGGGTTGACCCTCATCTTAGGGAAGTCTGTAGTCTACCTGGAGCCCGGATCAAGGACGTTGCTAGAGAGCTCCCCAGACTGGTGCACCCGACAGACTACTACCCGCTGCTGGTCTTCCAGACAGATGGGGAGGAAGTTGCTTCCCGTAGTCTGAGGGGAATGAAGAATGACTTCAAGGTCTTGGGAAGGATGGTGAAAGATTCAGGGGCTCAAGTGATCTTCTCTTCACTCCTTCCCTCTTCAAGTGACGATGTGGGGTGGAATGGGAAAATTCAATCTCTAAATGGTTGGCTCCAAGACTGGTGCTACAGGCAGGGCTTTGGTTTTTTTGATAATGGCTGGTTTTATAAGACTCCAGTCCGGACAGTGTTATGCAGGAAAGGCTTATCTCGCAGAGGCAAAAGGATGCTGGGGCAGGAATTAGCTGGGCTCATTTGGAGAGCTTTAAACTAGGCTCGAAGGGGGATGGGGTTGTAGTTGGGCTTGCCCCAGTGGGGCAGCATTCTAAAACAGATGAGGACCGGGTGGCCTCCTGTGCCCCTAGGGAGAAATTGGTGTGCTCTGCTCGCTCCCTGAAATGCCTGTACACCAATGCGCGCAGCATGGGGAATAAGCAGGAGGAGTTAGAATCCTATGTTCGGTCGGGAGATTATGATCTGGTGGCAATTACAGAAACGTGGTGGGACAGTTCACATGACTGGAATGTGGTCATGGATGGCTACGCCCTTTTCAGGGGTTTGAATGATGCAGAGATGAGGTTCTCAGGACATGTGGCAGTGCCAGGGGTGGGTTATGGTTGGACTCAATCTTGAAATGATTCTATCATTATTGAATCAGGGTTATATTACCTGCACTTTATGGATGACACAAGTACAACACAAGTGGCACCTGTTTACAGCAGAACTCCACCAAAACTCTCTTGCCAGCTCTCCGGTTTCATCTCCGTGTGTGTGGTCGCATCATGCCCTGCACACACCAGTGTCCCTCTGTCACCTCTGCTCACCCACGGACTGGGTGCACGGAAAGGTCAATTGAATTCAGAAATTAATTGCAAAGATAGTAAAACAAGCTCCTTATAGTTACCTTCATAAGTGATTTCACATACCATGTATGACATCTTCCCATATGTTAACTCCCTTCCAAGGCATCTCAGATGCCCAGGTCCCAGCTTTGTATTGTGTGCTGAGCTACAGCCGAGGGCAGGACTGGCTCCAGCGCTGCCTTGTCGCTCATTTCTTGCTGTTTCTGTTGGCTGCAGCATCTTAGAAGCGCCCGAGCATCCACACCCGCGGGGAGATGCTGATTTGTTGGCTCCAAATACGAAGACAACACTAATCCTTCTCACTTCAGCACAACTGAAAAGTCATCAGTCTTTCTGTGATGTTTTTCCACCAGTCTCCCTTGATTAGATTTTTCCCCAGGGGCTGTGCCAAAGGCTGTGCTGGGATTGAGCCCGATTGCTTTTCAGAAAGTGCCATCCTGTGGCCAAGTGTAAAATCCTTGCTGCTTCCTGTTCTAAAACTAAAGTCAGCAAAGCCACCTCAGACACCATAATCCCTGTAGCACACCACGGATGTGCTGCAGTGAGGCAAATACCCAACCTCTCAGCCTTGCTCATCCCCAGATCTACAACAGTCCTGCTCCCACACCTTCACGGTTCTACATGGACCCTTAGTTTTAATTACCTGTTCATTTTTTTCTTTGAGGGACAACTATCATTATTTTTCACTGTGAGGCCTGACTTAATCACAGGGTTTGGAAGTTGAAGATGACACTAAAATAAATGAAGCAAAAATCACCACCACTCTACTGTAAGGAGAGTTTCCCAGAGTGAAACTGCTGCTTACAGCACCCCCTCATCCACATCGTTATAACAAACATGTCAGACAAAATCAGAGCCAGGACTGCCCTGTGTGCTACACCACTAGTTACCGGCCTCCACGTAGACTTTGCGACACTGATCACCACCCCCTAGGCTCAGTCCACACTTCTTCAGCTTATAAACTCTAATCAATCCACACAATCTCCAATAAGATTTATTATTATCATTGAGACACCTTGGAGACACATGTCGAGCTTTATTAGTGTCTGTATTACCAGCAGGTCTAGCAGGATAAATCCAGGACAGGACTCAGTCCACTCACTGCCTTGAGAAACAGCTGAATATACCAAGAATATCTCTTCAGAAAAAAACATACAGGGGAGACGTCTTTTATACTTAGAAACTACAGGGGTCGTGGCAGCTGGACGCCAGAACCCTCAGATAACGGTTGGTTGTTGGACTGAGGGATCAGCTCAGATAAATGTATTAAAGCCCAGCTCAGGAGCGGGTATCTTCCCCTCCCCAGTGAAAGAGTCCACCGGCAGGCCTTTCGCTTTCCGTAGCCAGGCTCTCCTGCGCGCTCGCTCCTGTTCTTCCGTGAGCTGCTGCTCTGCCTTACACTGAGCTGCAATAGCTGCCTCGTACCGCTCCTTCCATTTTTCCGTCAGAAGCCTGAACCCACCGTTGGGCTGGGAAGGGTCTGCAGCACTCGTGCAAAAAGAGATTTTTCTCCTGGAAACCACTTTGTTTTCCGTTTATGCAATGGGCACATGCGTTGGTTTGGTCCTCTCAGCAGCAGCTGTAACGGGATCAACAACCTGAACCCCATCTCCAGGGGGAGGAATGACTTCACCAGGAGCTTTCTTTTCCTTCAGCAACCCAGAGCAAGTCTTGAGCCGCACAACAGAGGGAGCAGGGATGGAGGACTTCACAGTGGGGCCATGCAAAGAGTTTTTCAGCTTGAGCTGCAGCATTTTGGTTTCAAAGGGCACAGAGATTATCCTTGGGGTCAGAGAATCACTGTGCAATTTCGCACGTTGGAGCTGGGCTGCCTGATCGTTTTTGCGTTGCAGGGAGGGTTTGTGTATTTGTACCTTTTCAGGGTGGTGTTGCTCACTTTCCCGGGCTTCCTTGACTTCTGCGTGGCGATGAACGGGGTACCGATGAACGGCGGCTGCCTTGCGGGCGTTCTGCAGCGTGCTGAGTGTTAAGAGGAACTTGTCAAAGGACATGGGACTACTTTCACCTCTTCTCTTTCCAAATTGCCAAGTGGATTCTGCCTTGTCAAGATGTGCAGGCACATTGATAGAAGTGCCATGTTCGAGTCTGCTACCTGTTCCCAAAAATACAACACAGCAGGAGTCAAAAATAATTTTTCTGATCATCATTGGCAGGTTGTGCGATTATGGCCTTGACTAAGAACTGGACGGGGATTGTGTAAAATGCTCAGCCCCACGGACTTTGCCATAGTGATACGTTTGTCACTTTGTTCTGCCATGTCATTCCCATGTCAGTGCTTTGCAACAACAATTCTCCTTTTCCAGTCTGGCCAGCTGGAACTTCTGCCCCCTGGGAATATATTTCAGAGAACATTAAGTTCAGTGCAGAAAGGCAGAGCACAGCAAAGCAAACTAACGAAAGTTACTGCTTGTTCCTCATTTACGGAATTTAGAACTGATTAATCTGCACATACACATGACCCCGCTTCTTAGTTACAAACATGGGAATGTGGGGTTAGAGATTTTTTGATGGGCACAGCTCTCTGAAGTTCTCTTTCAGAGCCTGCCTTCAACTTCAAGGGCCCAAAACATTCTGAATGTAAGACTTTAGAAAAATTAACTTGGGACAAATGCCGTATGGTCACAGGCCACATTTGCGGTCTCAGTGGTCTCTCATTCTCATGTCTCAGGCTGCCGTGTCACTGTTGGCTGAGACAATTCACATGTAATTTTTTTAAACAATTTTCTGAGTTGCTGCTATTGATTAAATACCAGCTCCTCAAATTTTGTGCATGGTTCTGCTACACCTGTTAAAGAAATAAAACACAGAACAAGGATATAACGAAGCCCCCTAGACAGCAGAGAAGTAGAGCCGTACAGCTAGAGCTGAGCACTTGTCCTGTGTCTTCAACGCACAGCAGGTTCTGTAACCATCACAGGCTCTGCCAGTGATGCGTGTGAGCACTGCAAACCTTCCATCCAGAGCAGGCCTGGCTTCCGGAGATCCTCGTGTTTCACTCTTTAGTTTATCTGAGGTGCACTCGTTTGAGGAATCGCTGTCCTGCCTACCCGCCAAGGGTCCTCACCAGGAATATCTGCCGGGAATCCTCTAGAACGTGCTCTCGCCAGTTTTCCCGAGGTGAGGGCGCAGGGTTGTGTGGTGTCAGGACCACACAGTTTATTGCGCTGCTCTGCCTGAACGTGAGAACTCTGCTTCATCTTGAGCAAATGCGGGTGCTGCTGGCAAGCTGCTGATGTCATCAGTTTCTTGCCGAGAGCTAGAAAACAACACAAAAGTAATCTCAACTTCACTGGTGTCGAACCTTTAAAATTTAAATAAAACGTTCATAACCGTCGGGCTTTAAGTCTTTGGTTACTGTTTCGCCTCTTATCACAGCTTCTGAAGGTCTAGGGATTAGAAACAATCCAAACACGTTTGTTTAGCAGAAAACTTCACAGCATTCAAAGATGACAGCAAATGTAGATCTTTTAAAATATGAAGTATGTACACACAGCCCGTACTTTTTTGCCACTAGAATTACAATACACTGCACTCCTATTTGTTTCCTGTTTCTACAAACTGTGCGTCCCTTACCAAGTAGAGCCACATCAGTGAGGTCAACACCTGGTGGCCTTAAAAGCATGAAAACTTTCTCAGTTTCCCTGCAATACACAGTTTGACTGTGGAGCTGGAAGATCGGTGATACGTCCTGCATTAAATAACTGCTGATTAAAAAAAAATCACTGTGTTACGATTTAAAAGGTGCCTGCTCATGTCCAATTGCATTTCCCACGGATGGCAGATCTCAAACGCAGGTGTCCTGTGGCTTTCTGGAGTATTTTCTAATAAATAAGAACTGAACCAGCAGCCTGTTTCCCTGCACACCAGCTGTAATAATGTGAATAATACTGATTTCTCTGTTACTGAGCTGGAAAAACGACAGCGCCTGTCTGTACGGGGATATAGCGGAAGATTTGGCGAGGAGCTTAGTTAAATGTAAATACGCTCAAGTGACTTGCACCTGTCTGTAAAAAAGCACACACATCACACTCATTGTTTTACTGACCTTGTGTGCTTGACGAGCAGAACCTCTGTGTTAGATACCATAGGCCTGTGAGGAACTCCAGGCACCTCATCACTATGGCTGAGATTCCTGCTCTGTTGTGAGAAAGAGCAGGAGGCTGCGCCTGCCTGAAGCCTTGAAACACAGGTGAGCTCAGCAGCTCAGAGCTCCCAGCAGGGCTGAACTGACCAGCGCCTGCGTCCCTGCCGGTGTCACCTCTGCTGGGAGCTCCCGTGAGGCTCCGGAGATCCCCCGGTAGAGAGGGAACTAAAATGAAGCTCGCTCTTTGCAGCACACCCGTGCCCTCTGGCTCTTCTTGCGACGCCTGCGGATGTGCACACACTGTCTGGACAAATGTCTCGAATTTATACCAAACCTTTCTAAAAAGGCACAAAAGTTTTACAAAAGCCTACAAGTGACGGAACCATTGAAACCAACAGCACACCTCCCAGACTGCGCTTTTGAAAAGCAGAGAGTCTGTATATTGATTAAGACGAAGGCAGCCATATACTTGCAATTATTTCAAATTCATTTTAGGAAACGCCAGCGTGTTGCAGAGGCCGTTTGTAATATTTTGAGGTGTTCCCCAGCCTTTCAGTGGCCGGCAGCGGACCCAGGTTGAGAACGTGAGCTGTCAGCACCTTCTGGTTCCAGAGCCAGGCGGCGCATCCGGTCGTGGTACAGCCTTCGCCAGCAGGGAACCGCGGTTCTGCTCCAAGTCGCCTGCTGCTGGTTGGTCTTCCCCGCCACCTCTCGGGCAGCATCCAAGGTGTAGTCCCAGCTGACGTCCTCAAACTGGAACACCAGCACTAGGGCTGGAGAATTTATCACCATCCTGAAGGAGGGAAGGAAAAGCTGTGAAAGCACCAATACCATTAACCCAGGGCTTAGTGCCTGCAGGCACTTCAACAGCTCTGAGATGACCTGCACTTGTTTAAGGGAGCAGGAACAATTAACCCCATCGGTGGTGCTGCACATTGTAACCCAACCTCTGTGTGAGCTCTGTGGGGCTCTTTTCATTCAGCTCTATAATAAATTTAGTTGCAAGATGATTAGGATGAAAACTTGCAGCAGTAGAGTGAGCTAGATCAGTGCAATGCCAAAAGAAACTGGAGACACCATATTATTAGGGACGTTCAATGTAAATTGGAGGGGTGGAGCGGGCCTGGCTGGGATGGAGTTTTCATAGCAGCCCATATTTTGCTGTGGTTCAGAGCTGTGACCAAAACACCAGCATTTTAGCCATTGCTTATGCAGAAGCTGGGAACCACCTTCACTTCAGAGGTGCAGATGTGAGGACACCTGGGAGAACTTTCCACTGTTGGCTTTTACAAAGAGGCAGTAAGGCAGGGAACAGGTAGAGGCTTTGTCAGGCCTTGGCTCGAGTCCCCAACCTGCTAAGAAATTTGGGTGCTCAATTCAACTTTACAGTTGGTCCATAGAATCTTTCAAGCTGGAAAAAACCATTAAGATCATGAAGTCGACCATAAACTCGGCACTGCCGAGTCCACCGCTGAGCCACAACCTGAGGTGCCACATCTTTAAAATACCTTCGGGGATGGGGACTCCACCGCTTGCCCGGGCAGCCAGTTCCTCTGTGTGTCTTAAGTTGGATAGAAATGGGAAATTGTCAATTGCTGGATGGAGTAAGCAAATCTATTTTTAGCCACTGCTAACAAAACCAAGTTATTAAAGCAGTCAACAAGCAGTAGAGCCTTTTAAAGCTTATTTGTGAGAAGGAAAAATGCTTAATTCCTTAAATTACCAAGTTATCTACCTAGTTTAGTTCAGAGACGACAGCTGCCCTCACCAACCTGTTTTCTGACACGTGGACAGAAGAGATGGGGCCCCCGCTGGTTTCGGCCGTCAGCACTTTCAGGCAGGTCCCAGTCAGGTAGTTAAATATACGGATGTTCCCGTCAGCGCAGCCGCTGATGACTCGGAGATAGAGGAGCTGCAGAGACACGACTTCCCTGGAAACACAACACGGCAGCGCTGGGACATCCATCGTGCTTTCCCGAGGAGACGCGATCAGCTCCCTCTTTTGTCCTGGAGGAGATGCAGAGCTCTGCCTCCATCAACAGCCTGAATAAAGAAGCTCATGGAGATATTTCGAAGGCCTGGTAGCGAAGTCCTTCATAATCCCTCCCTGCCCAAACCAACCAACCCAGCGCATCCTCAGAGCAGCCACTGTGGCTGTGGCCATCTGCCGTGTTTTAAATTGCATTTTTATGTCTAGGAAAGTAAAAGAAAATAGTATGATGGTACAGTTCTAATGAGTATTAGAAAATAACATAGTACACAGTTGGCAGGGTTCAGCATATAACTTGGCCACCTCTGACATAGACCATGTCTTCTCTTGACCAGGTAGCATGACACCCTCTTGCATACAGGTTATGATCCTTGAATTATTAGACTATGCCCTGCCATCCCTGGTCATGAACGAGTGGTTGCAATATGTGCATTTGAGGTTGTTATAGGTCTTAACTGACAAACACTGGTTATGATCACATAGTGCCTGACACTTTTAAAGATGAAGATCGTTGAATGTGGGGATATTTCAGATACTAAGCTTGATAATTAAGGCATTCTGTGTTTCTATAAGGAAGATGTGTTCTTTACAGACTTAGTAGATTGCTGAATACAACTCGAAACGCATCCGATTCCTACTTTGGGTGGTGGAAAGCTACGAGGCATCTGCTCAGCTTTCCCAACATGCTCCATCCCAGGGCGCTCCCATCGGTGCTGCCTGTGACAAGGTGCCACTGGTCAAAGGACAAGCACTTCACTGGGCCTTGGTGCTCCTCTAATGTCTGCAAAATAAAAGAAATAGGTGTAACCCTCAGTAATCTAGATGTAAATACGCCAAGGTATCTCATGGCATTCACAATACCAGCCTCACGTACTATGTTGTAGTTTTATCAGGTGTTATTCTAATGTACCAATATACTCTGTGGATAACTGTTAGTTTTACAGTCACCAGAAATATTTCAGGCTTGCTGCTGATAATGAGCTGCTGGTGTGGAATTAACATTAATTTTCCATCTTTATTTATGTGCTCAATAGATGCCACCACACCAAGGCCTTTATCATCCATTGAATACTCACCCAGGAGAGAAGAGACCCAATGGCCCTGACTGTAATGAAAGGGACAATCGCAAATGTAGCTCAGCTGGAGCTGGGAAATCCTGCATCTGAGATTGCTCTCAATTTGCAGCTAGATTGCTCTCAATTTGCAGATAGCAAGAGCTTCACTCCTCTCAGATGTGGACTAACACTGATTCTGGACACCTGCTAAGGTAATTAGCAGTCTCCAGCCTCAACCTTTAAAATGGAGAGCAGCCATCCAGCTACTTCAGCTGCATCAGCTGTTACCAGTTGTGAAGGTTTCATATTTTAGGCTGACAGGTGAGACCCAACCCCAAGAGCTGTTGGTCAGACCCCAACCTCTTCCCAGGGTCTGAATGTTCCTGCAGGAGCGGGGGTGAACGTTTCTACAGGAATGATGGGGTCAGGCACAGCAAATCAAACCCTGCATTAAAACTGACAGTTGTTTGCAAACAAGTTTTGTATCATTTGCTTACAAATAAATCTGTGGTTTCTTTTACCAGTTTAGGCTGCCTTTGGTTTGGGGCTTTTTTTTTTTTAGGACATCTTTGGCAAGAACCAAAGGCTGTGATAAACTAGCACAGATTTTTAAACATTTAGCACAAAACGATCCACCTAAGAAGAAACTCACTTTGATCAGAGCGCCCGTATCCGCAGCCCAGACTCTGACCAGCCCTCGCTCGCACCCGCTGACAACGCGGGCACCGTCGGTTCTGACCACCCAGACAGCGCTGCTGTGCTGCAGGGTCTGGAGACATCGCCCGCTCCTCAGATTCCACACTGTTGGGAGCAAGGGGGAGAAAGGTCACAAATTAATAGTAAAGAAACCTCTGGCAAAGCTGCAAGCTGATACCATTTTCCCCGAGAGCTGGTGTGGCCTTATAGCCACAAAACCTTTAAAAGTGAATAAAAGCAGAAGTAACAAGAATTTATGCAGTGACACAGAGACCTTGCATGTGCACGTGGCCACAGCTTCGGCTGCTCTGGAATCAAAATGAGACGCTAAACTCCACCCTCCAGTTGATGCCCTTGCTCTATTCAGACGCTGCCCGTGTCACCCGTCACACCTCCAGCACTCTGCCCATCTCGCTGCTCCCGGCCTTTGTCTGGAAGCTCCTGGTCTCACCTTTTACCATCCCATCCCTGGCTCCCGACACGAGCTGCTCTTCGTGTAAATCCAAGCAGGTGACTGTCCCATAGTGACCATTGAAGACTTTCACACAAGCACCACTGTAGATATTCCAGCACCTACAAAGGACCAACCAAAACAGGAATACAACGATTAACTTGATTGATGGCTTATTCATTTAATTATTTCCTACTTAACAGGCCCAGCGTTTGTCCTCTACAGATTAGGCTAAAGCCAGGAGTCATTCCACTAAGGTGTCAGAGTATTTGGAATGATCAAGTCAGGATTAGTATTAATTTTTTACCAATATAATTTGTTCTACCTGCAGACTAGCTGGAAACACATGTCTAGATTCCACCTTAGGCACAGCTACCTCCAATTAACCTTAAAATGTAGAGCTTTGCAGATAAAATTGTTTCTTTAGTGGCTGGTGTCAGTGTGATTCCTGTTGGCCTCGGAGAACACCAGCACCTGTTCAGACAAACATTTTGGAGCAGGGAAGAGCAGGGGGGTCAGAGCCTGAGTCACTGTAAACTCTTTCCCTTTTTAAGTGCTGCCTTTCATGAATTTCTGGTATTGCTGTGCCAGAGCCAGACAACCTGCTGTTCAGCTTTTACCCCTCCTTGTGATACTCTTGAGATGTAGAGATAAATAAGACGGAAGAGCTGAGCATCTCCTTGTCTGAGGGGGCAGTGTCTGCAAAGGAGCAGCTGTGCAGCGGGTACCAGGCTGTTAAACCTGCTCAGCCAAACTGTCACAGATAGACCCAGCCTTGCTGAACTCAGTGCTGACCTTAGCAAGGCCAGAATCTCACAGCAAGTGCCTATGGGAAACATCTGGTGTTTTGAGGCACTTTAGGAAGACCTGTGCGTCACCAGGCGAAACTGGAAAAGAGAAGCTGTTCTGTGTGAGTGGGGGTTGTTTCCTTATCTACTGTCCTTTCCTCGTTACTATAGCGAAAGTGAGGGAAGGAAGATTCCGAAGATGGGCTGGAAGGACTAAAGATGAATGTTTTCCTGGATATTCCAAGAGGCTGGTATCCCGTGGCACGGTCCCTGTGCTGCTCACCTGATGCTGAGATCAAAGCCTGTGCTGAAGACGAAGCCTTTGTTCTCATCGAGGAGCAGAGCTTTGCTCCCAGCACTACCAGAGAGCAGAGGCGGCACTTCTTTCGTCCCCGGCATGCCAAGGAACCGCACTTTTCGGTTTGCAGAGCCTACGGCTACCAGGTCACCACCACTGTAGTGGATTATTCTGCTCTGGTCTGATCTGGATAAGAAACAGCGACTGAGATGAGCTTTAGCCGGGTGACAAGGTACAACATGTCTAAGGTTGTGACAGGGATTTCTCTGATGCTTAATGGTCTTCACTGAGCAACCTGACACACAACACACTTAAATGGGTGAATCCTTTGCAGGGCACCACAGCCAAGGTCCCTAATTCTGCATATTCAAGATTGTATCTGGAGAATAAGCTCAATAGGTGCTGGAGCGAGTTGGGAGAAGGGAACAGAGCTGGTGAGGGGCTGGAGCACAAGGGTGATGGGAGCAGCTGAGGGACCTGGGGGGTTCAGCTGGAGAACAGGAGCTGAGGGGAGACCTTCTGATCTCTGAACTGCCTGAAAGGAGCTTGGAGCCAGGGGGGTCGGGCTCTGCTCCCCAGGAACAAGCGCCAGGAGCAGAGGAAACGGCCTCAAGTTGCACCAGGGGAGGTTGAGGTTGGATGTGGGGAACAATTCCTTCCCCAAAGGGCTGTGGGGCATTGGAGCAGGCTGCCCAGGGCAGTGCTGGAGTCACCAGCCCTGGAGGGCTGGACAGAGGGAGATGAGGTTCTCAGGGACATGGGGCAGTGCTAGGGGTGGGTTAATGTTTGGACTCCGTGATCCTGAGGGTCTTTTCCAATCAAAACAATTCTGTAATTCTAAAACAGGGAGAGTGCTCTGCATCCTTTGTGATACACTGGGGATCACCAACCCTTAAGTCTTTAAAAATTCCCCTGCTATCTTTATTAAAAACTGGATTTGACACTGAGGATTTTTCAACACTGATGCTGAGGGACTCTCCCCTCCAGCCACACATTCCCACAGAAGGACCGCAGGGAACAGAACGGGTTTGCAGAAGCTGCTGTTGGGCCCTACAGGGTTAGTGCAGAGAGCAGCCAGGCAATCTACTCACTGGTCCATGAGGACACGAACACTGTAGGAGCCACAGAAGACATTTCTCTCTTCTAGTTGGATTGTGTCGGTTTTCAGATCACGATAGGCTTCCTGCAGATTGTCTTTCTCCTCCCGTCTTTTTCCTCTCTGTCCAAAGAGAAATAGGGAAAAGTAGCTCATGGAGGGAGGAATGTAGCATTATTCCACAGTATTACACATAAAGGCTTGGTCCCTACTATAGTGATGAGACCAGAGACAGAATGTGTTGGTAAGGAACACCCAGAGTGCAGGAGCTTCCTGCTTGGTGCAGAAACAAGGGTTGTTCCTTGGCAAAAACGCAAGGCCTGACACCTGCACCCTTGATTTCTGGGGAAAGTGCTGTGCCCTTGGGATGCTGCCCGGCCCTGCTCGCAGCCCTGGCCCCAAGGCTACGCCTGCGAGATGCATTAGGACAAGGCAGGATTTAGGGATGCAGGCTCCTGCTCGTGACAGAAGGTGCTGAGCAAGCTCTGGTCCTTAGGAGTTGCTCACGATGGTACAAACCAGAAGAACAAAGCAACTCCAAATTCACTGTCACATCTTCCAAGATGTGTCCTCCTTCTTCCTCAAATGCTGAAATGCGGGATCCATGGAAGGCAAACACCTTCCAACATACCTGCGGTTTACTTTCACAGTCATGGCCTTCAATGACATCCCCCTCTTCGTTTAACACTGGAACTGCCACATCGACTCTTTTGGCATAGGTTGGAACTGCTCTTCTGGGGCACAACCCCTGGAATGAACCGGCAGAGGCACCACAGTCACCGCAGAGCCCGAGCACACAGAGGACGCTGCTCACGGGTGGTGCTCCAGCATCTCCATGGGACGCTGAAGCCACACGCAAATCTGAACTGCACACACTGGTTTACTGTTCCTTAAGAGACCTGACTTGCATTTACCACCTTGTTGGTATATGACTTAACTTCTTGTGAAAAATCATTGCTCTTTCTTTTTTCCTCCAAAATCCAGTCTTGAGCTTCTAAGAACCTCCAACACTTCTCCATTTCAACAGAAAAAAGTTTGAAAGTGCATCTCATCTCTGGTGAGCGCTCAGTTGGTTCAGAATCCAAACCCACTGAGATGAGAGGCTCTCGAAACATCTTCAGCAATACTTAAGTTTCATTTGTAATGCGCAAAACCTTACACGAAGCAGCCTTTAAATGCTGGCCCAGAGCTGAGATTTCAATGCTCTCTTCACAAATCAAAGCACACAAAGATCTCCTACTTTCTCTCTTTGGGGATTTACCTTTACACTTAGCTTGGTCTATGGCAAGTCTGTCCTAAGCATGACAGGCATTTCCTAGCAGTTCTGCTTTACTGTGTCCCAACCGCCAGCTGTGACTTCTCACAAAGTAATCTCATCTTTCCATCTTCCTTGGTGGAGCAAATAAAGCTCAGGGAGCTGTCACCAGCTCCTGGAAATACAGGATTTGCATTCCTGACCAAACCCTGTTTTCTTTGTTACAAGAGTGTTTCGATCCATTTTTAGAGTCGCAGGCTCTCTGAAGGTCAGTAAAGGCTCTTGCGTTGTGCTTACTGGTGACAGTATGAACATCTAACCTGGCTTAACTCTGCAGATGGAAGAACAGGACAAAGGTGGGAGGTGGCCTCTAGTAAAAGCATTTCCATGTAAGGGTTTGGGCAGTAGCAGAAAAACCCTCTTTTTAAAGCACATCATAATGGCAGAAGCCCAGGCATCATACCTGCAAATATAGGATCCCCTCCTGGACTATTTTATGACATGCACGTTCCTTCTTGACTTCTTTGGCCAGATAAGCCCAGAATTTATTCACAGATGCACATGCTTTGAGGGATTTTCGATCCAAAAGTCCTGAGGAATTAAAAGGACAGAATGGTCCACACTCGAGGCCATCCATGGCCCTTGGGGGAAACCACCCTTGGAAAAATGAGGGCAGCTTTACCAAAGATGTACAGGGACAGGTGAGGTGGCAGGCAGCTAATTAAGTTCTTGGACCCAAAGACATTAGAGGGTGACTGGTGGGCGGCAGGACCCACAGCCTCATCTCGACCAGTTAAGGGGCACAGCAGGCGAGTTCTCCTCTGCATCAGGACCCTCCCGGGGGAGGCACTCGGTGCTGTGGGGCCAGCAGCTCACTGCTGGTGGGTGACCACCTAAGAAACAGAGGAAATGACAGTTTTGTAAGCACTTGAGCTTCAGTGGCTATTAATGGTGCTGTTGTTAGCAGCGCACCGCAAGAGCTGGCTGATTTTCCTTAAACCCTTCACTATTGTACTGTTGAAAGGAAAACACTGGACACTCAGTGTCTTGCAGGACAATTCAAGCCAGCAAGGCTGGGGGGCAGAGGTGTGTGGGATGACAACTCTTCCCACTCCCCTTTGTCCCGAGGAGCAGGCAGGGGCTCCCGAACAGCCCGGAATCCCAGTTCTAGTCTGCAAACAAAAGCTCCCTCCCCAGAGGAGGGAGGGCTGTGTGCTGCTCCTCCCCACCGCCGGCCCTGCAGGGAAGGGCTCTGCTGACAGCCACCCAGGCTGCTGACAGGCGACATCTTCCTGCCTGGGCACAGTTGCTTGCAGTTTGTGTTAAATTCAGCCACTTTAAGTCTAAGCTGGGAGAAATCAAGAGGATTTTCGCAGCTCAGGGGAATCCAGCACAAGCCCCAGCAAAGCAGCATTTGCTTTTCCTACACCCTTAACCCTCAAAAACACTACAGGGAAAACCAGCACGGCATCCGCACCCAGAACACCGAACCGCGCCGGCCTGGTTGCCCTCGGTGCGAGGTTTCGGTCCCCTCCAAGCAGCACATGAAGCACCAAGCGGTGCCCCCAGGCCCAGGTTCAGACAAACCCCTTTGTCCCCGGGTCCCACCGGCGCCCGCCGGCCCCGGGCCCGCTCACCCGCCCCGATGCCCTCGCCGCGTCCCGTTGCCAGGAGGCAACCGCTGAACGGAAACCTCCGAGCGCCGCCCGTGTTCTGCCGACAGCCGCGCCCGCCCGCCAGCGCCCGGCGTTCCGTGCCGAGCACGGGAACCCGCGGCGGGGCAGGGGGCACAGAGGCCCCGGAGCACAAGGCAGCTGGAAAGTGAAGCAGAGGGGCTGTAAAAAGACCTCAGGGAAGCGGGAGAGAAGAGAGGGGTAAAACAGCCAAACACCACACACACTCCAAAACAACAACCAACAAACCACACTTCCTTAGCCATCTAATGATGCAAAAATGCATGTAGATTAAGATTAAAGACCTGTTCATCTATCATTTGGGAGAAGGTAGGGGGATTAATTAGATTACTAGAAAAAACCTTTTGAAAAGAAGATCAAGTTCTGCAGAACAGCCTGCAAAGGCCAGGATGAACTCGTACCTCCCCAGGGACTCCCCTCAGCCTTGCAGGGACAGGCCCAGATGCATCAGGACAGCAGTGGCACGTATCTGGGCCATGCTCTGTTCACAGCACGTTTGGGGTTGTCGCTGTGCCTGTTAGACAGGAGTGGAAACGATGGTGCTGGATGGGAGCACAACAGTCTCTGCCCTGCGGAGATCTCAGCGCTGTGCAAAGCACTCGAGGCACCATCCCATGCACATCCCCATGGTCACATTCGCCGTGCAGGATTTTAACACGGCCCTCGGGCTGAGCAAGCAGAGAAATGCAATGCTCCAGCCTCAGCTATTTCTCCAGCGCTGGGTTGTTTTCCTGCCCCAAAGAGCTACTTACAACAAATCCACCCCTTTTCACCAGTACCAAGCACTGCTACGGGGCCTCTCTGGGTGCTTGCTCAACTAGATCAAAGCTTGGAGCTCTGCCCAGATCACGAACCCCTCCAGAAATGCGTTTTACTCCCTATGCACAAAAACGCTTCTCTTACCTACCTTCCTGCATATCTAATGGTATCTCATAAATAATATTTTCTAGCAAAACAGTCCATTTGGGATTACAGCACCCAGACACTGCTGTCCCAGGTGAGAGAAGCTCTCAGACCCCAGACCTCCAGGAGGGCTCTGCAGGGAGCAGCCACCTCTCCCTGGGCCAGATTCCATTCTGTCCCCTTCTTCATGTTCACAAGAAGGTGCAAGCACCCTGATAGGGCAGCTCCTACTAAAACCAGCCCTGAGACCCTCATACAACCGCCCATGGCCTCCTGGCTTTCACAGAGACCCCCAGCCCCAGCGCTGAGATGTCACTCTCCACACCAAACCCGAGCCCTGCCAGGGGGACCAGGAGCACATCCCACCCTGCCAGCTCTGTTCAGAAAACCCAGAGTTACCTTCCCAGCTGCACATGGCTTCCTACCTGAGGGGGGCTCAGCAGAGCAAACGAACTAGGGCTGCGGGTGGTCCCAGCACCCCCACCCCAGGCAGCAAAGGAGAACCATGGCAGCAGCAGATCCCACAACACATCCAGCACCCATCGGGGGGGGGCAGGTAAAGCAAGAAACCCCCACAGTGGGCACAGAGAACAGGGCTGAGCACAACACATGCCAGCACTGGGGCTGCTGGGCTTAAATTGGTGTCCAGGAGCAGGGGGGTGCAGGTGAGGATGCTCAGGGTGATGAAGGCATCAGGGTGGGGATGCCCGTGGGAGAGGGTGTTGGGGCTCTGAGGTGCCTGGGGATGTGTGTGTGTGTCCAGCACTGCAGGGGACAGGGGGACAAGCACAGCCCTGTGACACACACATAGTGGCTGCTGCTGGGTGTCGTGGTGTGGGACCCAGGATCACCCCAACACGCTGCCCTGCGCTGGGGCCAGGTGGGTGCTCCCCCAAACTGCCAGCACCCACCCCCGGGCACCCCCCTCACTGACTGCCACCCCTGGGCAGGCACAGCGGTGTTGGGCTGTACTGGGACCTGCTGGTTCACAGCAGGATTTGGGGGGGGGCTCAGGAAGAGTAGTCGGGCACCCCACCCTGTGCTGAGCTGGATCCATCCACCAGCAGCATGTGGAGGACATTGGGGTGCAGGGGGGCTGGGAAGAGACTTGCAAGGTGAAGGGGCAGGATATAGGGGCATGGGACAGGATAGTGGGGTGCAGGGAGAAATAACAGGGTGCAGATGGATGACGCCCACTGGAGGGCAGGTAGAAACACAGTCCATGGATCCCAGCACCACCCCACCAGCTCCTGGTGAAGCCAAACTGGGGTAACTGGGCATTGATGCTCATGGCGAGCGCCCACGGTGTATCCCAGCAGGGCTCACCCCATCATGGAGGGGCACAAGGATGTTGGGGGGCAACTCATGAAGAGCAATTGCATCCCCAGCCCAGGATCCCTGCTCTGCTCCCCCAGTTCCCAACACGATCCCCACACCAGCGGGACCCCAGGGCAGTGCATGGGGGAACCCTCACCCTTGGCTGCTGCCCCAGCCCCCAGGCGGGGTCCCACAGGGCTCTCCCACCCCCCTCCAAGCTGGGTGCCCCCGTGGGTGCAGCAGAAATGCCTCCAATATCCATTTTAAGCCTTTTTTCCAGGAAATAGGAGCCAGGAGCCGCTGAGCGGTCACTGTCAGCCCCTGCCCGCACGGAAGCCACTCGGGGTTGCAGACAAGCCAGGTCAGCCGTGTTCATTGAGAATGGTTGTGGAGGGATTAAAAATATTTCCACTAGCTCTGTAAGAACGTATAAACCTATACTCTGCTTCTCCCTGAATAAATGCCTCTCTGACCGTCATGCAAAGGGAGGTACTTCTGTAAGAAAATAGCAACATTAAAAAAAGGAAAGCGCTAATACATCCTGCAGGGCCCTGCCATGTCAGGGGGGTCCCTGCCCGCGGGGGCCAAGGGACCCTCTGGCTGGCACGGGGACATGGGTGACGCACATGGACGCTGGCCCAGCACCCTGCAGCACCCACCTCCAGTACAGCCCCCGTCAGCAGAGCCCTTGGTGTGCAAACCCCTCGCCCAGGGGTGAACCCCCCAGGGACCATGGCTCAGGTGGCCCTGCTAGGGAGGGGACACGTCCCCACGCTAGGGAGCTCCTAGTGATCCCATTGCTCCCAGTTCTGCCTCCACCCTGCAGCTTTGCTGTCCCATCATCTCTCCCCGTACCCAGGGACACCCCTGCGGGGGACACGGCACCAGTGTTCTGCAGGGCAGCAACACTGATGGGGACATCCTGAGGGGACACAGGGACACAAAATAGTACATTGTGGGAATGCCATACAGATGAGGACATCCCTGGGGGACATGGGGACACACAGTGCTGCTGTGTCAGGGCGCAGTGGGGACATCCTGGGGACACACAGGGACAGCACAGGCAAGCGAGTGACAGCAGAGGCTGACACACCAGCGAGGGACGATGCTGTCACCGCAGGCCGGGCAGCGCCGCGGGCACGTGATGGTTGTTATTGCTTTGCAGGGCCAGCGTTCCGGGGGCCAGGCTGGGGAGCCAACCTCTGATTTGGGCTTCAAGGGGCTTTCTCCAGGGACTGTCCCCCTGTGCCAGCCAAGGCCTGGGGGGGAGCAACTCTGTCCCCAACAGCAGGGCAGATGGAGGGGCTGGGATCGCTCGCCCACTTAAGCCAGGGCCAAGCTGAGCGTAACAGCGGAAAGCAGGCAGCCCGAGGTGACACGGGGACAAGGGACACGACTGGCGAGCAGATTGGCCAGTGGCCCTGCCCCGAGCGGCAGGGGGCACAGAGAAAGCCAAAGCTTGGGGGACAGAGCTGTCCCCAGCCCGCCGGGGGTGGCTGGGGCAGCATCTGGCCGAGACAAGGGACCCCCGGGCTGGGTGGCCTGTCCCCTCGCTGTCCCCGCGGGCTGGGCGCTGGCCGGTTGGCTAAGGCGATACCGCAGCAGCGTAGGGTGGCGGGTGCGGTGTTGGTACCGGGGCAGGATGGAGCGCGATGTAAACATTTCTGATCTGGGGGGGTGGCAAGGAGCAGGAGGAGGAGGAGGGGGCTAGTGCGAGTCCTTCATCTGCTTCTGGATCTTCTGCAGCATCTCCTGCATCCGCCGCAGCTGGAGGGGAGCAGAGCAGGGAGCGTGGCGGGGGCTGGCACCCCCCAGCCCCCTTGCAAACCATAGTGGGGTTGAGCATCCCAAGCAAATTGGGATCCTCGAGTGCTGTGGGTTGGGGAGGGAACCTCTGACACCCCTCCAGCACCCCCCACCATGGCTGGCAGCTGCTGGGGTCTGCGGGAAGGGTGATCCCTTGCTGTGGTCGCCGTTTGCTCTGCCCGCTCCGTGATCTTACTCACGATCTTTTGTATTATCACAAAACGCACATTTTGAGTCAACGGATTCTCATGATTTAACAGTCTGTGAACTTACTGTGCCATATAACAGACAAAGACCTATTAAACGGTACTATGCTTAAACAGATACCTACAAAGGAAACAGGTTAATAAGGAAAGCATCTTGCGGAGTTCAGCAAGTTTACTGTGACCTGTGTGTTATCAGTTAACTCTCTCAGCTTGTTGAAGTTCAGACCGTTCCGCCTGTAAAACTGTCTGAAATGATTTAATGATCTCTTGTAGAGATGATTTTTGTCCTGCTCTTCTCGCCTTAAAAACAACATTAATTGCAACAAAGTGTTATACTTCAAGATTCTATTCTCCGGCCACTTTTCCCAATCATTTAACTTACACAGCAGCCACCATTAATTACAATATTTCACAAGATCTTCCTTCCTCCTATTTCCAAGTGCTTTCCTATGTTTAAAAACACCTCCGAATACCAATTTCCTAGGAACACGAACGAAAACAGTCGTTCCCGACCCCATCTCGTAAGTAAAGACCATGAGAAGAGGGAGGCGGGGGAAGCACAGGGCTGCTGGCAGCGCGAGTGGGAAAAGTGGGGAGAAAGTCTTACGGTGCACTTATAGCACAAAGAAACAATTCTAACAACAACCAGTAAAACAATGAACTCGCATTCCTGACAAGCTGCTTGATTTTCAGCAGGGCAATACACAGAAGCATGTAATATGTACTGTAAAACCCGCAGATAACACGTTGATAGCAAACATTAGCATTCTCTGCTGCTAATTTCAACACCAGCGCTTAGTTAACTTCTAAGTTTTCAACTTGCTTATTGAAGATGGTCGATAAATTGCATGTAATTCTCATTGGGACCCTGATAATAGTTATAAACGATTTGGCTCCTTTGTTGGTTTCAGACACCTCTACTACAGCTTGATATGCAAAGTCTGTTGACTGCCTCAGGATTTCAGAACTAATCGCTCCTGTAATTGTGGTGTGCCAATCAGTGTCTGTCCCAGGAGTTGTGGGATACCCACCCCTTTCAACGAGTCCCCATCGTTCCGTCCTAAATGATCCATAGCTGTTATACTGCATAGGTCTAATTTTGCTTGACTCTTTCATGGTTTTTATCTGATCTCGGGGCAACACATACAAGAACTCTTCTTCCTGTTAACTTTTGAAGAAAATGCTGCAAACCCCCGTCCTCATCCGAGTCATCAGATAACGCGGACTCGGACGGTGCTGCAGAATCGTTAGGAACAGGGGCGTTCGGAACAGTGCACGTTCTCGCCAATACTTTCTAGCATCATAACTATTCGTATAACCTGAGTCCCCAGGCGCACCCCCTTTCCCGTCACGATCAGCGTGACCGCATTGCCGACTGCTGGATTCACTCGCTCTCAGCTGATCTGATCTGTCACACAGTTCTCTTGCTCAGTTCTTATGCAGCGACTCCTTCTGCTCTCTCGTGGAAGTTGGAGGGTTAAAAGGCGGTAAAAGCAGATACAAATTGGCAAAATTGTTTGCGACTTTAGCATTCTCAGCTTTCTCATGTTCTTTGGGCAAGTTGTCTGACTCCAGTCCTCTGGACTTGCTGTTCTCACCAGGGTTGGGCAATGGTACAGGAGCCCACCCGCTCGGCATTTTTCCTCCCCCCGCCCCGGACTGCTGAGCTGTCGGGGGTGCCGAAAGCACAGCAGGGGATGGAGTAGGGAGAGTATCAAATCACAGAATCACAGAATTGGCTAGGTTGGAAAAGACCTCAGAGATCATCAAGTCCAACCCTTGGTCCAACTTCAGCCCATTTACTAGATCATGGCACTAAGAGCCATGTCCAATCTCAGTTTAAAAACCTCCAGGGACGGTGAGTCCACCACCTCCCTAGGCAGGCCATTCCAATGCCTGATCACTCTTTCCGTAAAGAACTTCTTCCTAATATCCAGCCTAAACTTCCCCTGGCAGAGTTTAAGCCCATGTCCCCTTGTCCTATTGCTAACTGCCTGGGAGAAGAGACCAGTTCCCACCTGACTATAACTTCCCTTCAGGTAGTTATAGAGAGTGATGAGGTCACCTCTAAGCCTCCTCTTCTCCAGGCTGAACAACCCCAGCTCCCTCAGCCTCTCACCATAGGTCATGTGCTCAAGTCCCTTCACCAGTCTTGTTGCTCTTCTCTGGACCCGCTCCAGCACCTCAATCTCTTTCCTGAACTGAGGGGCCCAGAACTGAACACAATACTCCAGGTGTGGCCTCACCAATGCAGAGTACAGGGGAAGGATCACTTCCCTTGTCCTGCTGACCACACTATTTTTGATACAGGCCAGGATACCATTGGCCTTCTTGGCCACCTTGGCACACTGTTGGCTCATGTTGAGCTTGCTGTCAATCAGTACCCCCAGGTCCCTTTCTGTCTGGCTGCTCTCCAGCCACTCTGTGCCCAGCCTGTAGCGCTGAAGGGGGTTGTTGTGGCCAAAGTGCAGGACCCGGCACTTGGCCTTGTTGAACTTCATCCCATTGGAATCAGCCCATTTTTCCAGTCTATCCAGATCTCTTTGCAGAGCCCTCCTGCCTTCCAGCAGGTCAACACTGCCCCCCAACTTGGTGTCATCAGCAAATTTGCTGATGGTGGTCTCAATCGCCTCATCTAAATCATCAATAAAGATGTTAAACAGGACTGGACCCAACACTGACCCCTGGGGGACACCACTAGTGACTGGCCACCAGCTAGATGCAGCCCCATTTACCAGCACTCTCTGGGCCCGGCCCTCCAGCCAGTTCTTAACCCAGCAGAGAGTGCACTTGTCCAAGCCATGGGCTATCAGCTTTTGAAGGAGTATATTATGGGAGACAGTGTCAAAGGCTTTGCTGAAGTCTAGATAGATCACATCTACAGCTTTCCCCTCATCCACTAGGTGGGTCACCTGATCATAAAAGGAAATCAGGTTGGTCAGACAGGACCTGCCCCTCCTAAACCCATGCTGGCTGGGTCTGATCCCTGGTCCATCCTGGAGGTGCTGTGTGATTGCATTCAGGATGATCTGCTCCATCACCCTGCCAGGCACCGAGGTCAGGCTGACAGGCCTGTAGTTGCCAGGGTCAGCTTTGCAGCCCTTTTTGTGGATTGGGGTAACATTTGCCAGTTTCCAATCATTTGGGACCTCCCCAGTGAGCCAAGACTGTTGGAAGATGATGGAGAGCGGCTTGGCGAGCTCTTCTGCTAGCTCCCTCATCACCCTAGGATGGATCCCGTCTGGTCCCATAGACTTATGAGGATCCAGATGGCTCAGTAAGCCACCAACTATTTCCTCTTGGAATACAAGGGGACTATTTGGCTTCCTATTCCTGTCAACCATCTCCAGAGGCCAGTTATCCTGAGGGCCATCTGTTTGACTGGTAAATATTGAGGCAAAGTAGGTATTAAGTACCTCAGCTTTCTCCTCATCTTTGTTAACTATATTTCCCTCAAAGTCCAGTAGAGAATGGAGGTTTTCCTTGCCCCTCCTTTTGTTATTAACATATTTAAAGAAGGACTTTTTATTATCCCTAACAGAATTGGCCAAATTAACTTCAAACTGCACTTTTGTTTCCCTGATTTTTTTCCTGCACGATCTAGCTATTTTCCTAAATTCTTCATAGGTAGCCAGCCCTTTTTTCCACAGTCTGTAAACTCTCTTTTTATTTCTGATTTCCTTCAAAATCTCCCTGTTTAGCCAAGCCGGTTGTCTTCCCTGTCGGCTAAAGACACGAACCGGGCGAACTTCACAGCGACTTTCAGGATACTTATCAGGCTGCAACGCTGCAAAAATTCCCGCAGCAGCAGACCGTTCAGCCTTAAGATCTTTTAAGGTGCTAATTATAAGCTTCCATGTAGTTGCTAATGATTTAGCTTCTTTACCTCCATTGCTGACTTTATCCCATAACTTCTGCCCTGTGTCGTCCCAAAGCTCAAGTTTGAGTCACTAATGCTCATAACAGTCTTTTCAGGTTTTAGTTGCTTCACTGTAGTAACTATCAGTTTCCAGGCGGTTACAACGCCGAGAATATGTTTTTCACTGCGACTAATTGCCTTCCACAACACCGTTCCCACTTTTTCTCAAGTCTCTATTTGAAAAGCTCCTAAGAGATCAGCAGGAAACCCATTGCCTCTGCACCAAATTAACAGTCTTTTGAGGTTACTCTCCTCATACTTCACCCCTCTCTTAGAGAGAATATGCGAGAGGAGCCGCAGTATTTCTTCTTCTTCTTTAAAAATATTCTGCCCCGTCTCCTCCCGCCCCCAGCTGCCCACCTCTTTGGGTGTCCGTTGCAAGGATATCGGATCCTTTATCCCTCCTCTGTCGCTTCTGTAGCGATCAATCAGGAGTCACGCAGCCCGCAGACCGCGCCCCGGCCACGGTCCAGCCGAGCCGTTCCAGCTGGGGCTCGCTCCCCGCAGCGACCGTCCCCCTGCCGTAAATTCTCCTTATGGATCACGTCGGGGTCACCACTTGCGAGGGCGAAAACTCATGGACTCCACACAATTCAATACGAATTCAAGCGAAGCCATTTATTAGAGAAACAAGCCTCTTTATATATGCAGTTATTTCCTGATCACGCGTCCACGCTCCAGGCGTTCACGGGCCGATTGGATATTGTCCGTGTTCACGAGCTGTCCACGGGCCCGAGTCTCACTGCTGATAGGCCTGTTGATTTACATCCCCCACCACGGCTGGCAGCTGCTGGGATGCTGCGGGAAGGGTGCTCCCTTGCTGTGGTCGCCGTTTGCTCTGCCCGCTCCGTGACGATTAAACAGAGCTCTGGTTTGTGCTCCTGACACGACCTTTGCCTTTGTGCCATTAACGCGGTGTGAATTGTGTAGAATCGAAGCAGGGAGAGCTGATGTCAACGGGAGGAGCTTTGACGTGTCGGGTGCGGAGAGTCTGCGGGATTGGATGCTCTTGGAAGCTGATTTCTGCAGCGGCCGATTTACGGGAGCTCGTGCAAGGCTGGGTTAAGTTTCTTTAGGAATATTTTCAAAGTATTTGCCACTATAGACTCTGAGTTTTGCTGAGGGCCACTGCAACGGAGATTCTTGAACACTTTCTCGTGCCCCCAGGCTAATCTTCCGCGGTGTTTAAATGCTGCCTAGGAAAGTTCAGTGGCATAATGATTCTATTTGCTGTGTGGCCACAGCCTCAGTGTGGAAATCTCTCCGTGGACAGATCGGTAAGATTCCTCGCGTGTACAATCCATGCTTTTCAGACGCCCATCTCTTCATGCGTGCTTTGTGAAGCGCTGAGGATGGTAACGTTGATATTTAGCTTGTCCCTGGCAATTAGCGCTAACATTCGATTCATGAATGTGCGAGTGAGACGCTGAGGAAGAGCCTCCGATGATGGTGTGTCAGTAATACTCGATTTCCTAATCCCGCCATTTGTTTTCTACATCCCAACACGCAGAGCACAAGAGGACGGCTGCAGGTCAAAGAGCTTCTGTTACAAAAACTTCATCTAACTCAATTCATGCGCTTGGTGCTAGGAAGGCAATTTCCTTATCAAGTCTGTTTTTTCTGCAAATGAAATGTTAAGTGTTTTCTCTGGTAGGGGGAGCTTGCAGTTGTTGTCATAGTTGTCCTTCAGCAGGAATGTATGGTAAGCATCCAAATAAAGATCAGTATTGGCGGCTGGTTTGCGTGTGCGGGTTTGAAGAACTCCCTGCGCAAGCGTGTCCTGACTAATGAAGTGGAATTTGGGAAGGAGGATGTCCAGGGAGTGACAGACTCCTCCTGGCACTTGGAGCAAGCTGGCAGCTCCCGGGCGAGCGCTGCTGTGTTGTGTGTCCGTGTGCGCGTGTTTTGGCTGCAGTGGTCCCGTTTCTGGTGGGGTTCGGAGGGCTCTCCCGCCTGGGCTGGTTGCGGCTGCCGCAGCCGCGGTGCCGGGCAGCAGAGCTGGGCTGTGCTCGCTGTCCTGCCTGTGGCTGCCGCAGGGCGCTCAGGAATTGCTCCTGAATGAGTCCGCCGCGTGCAGCTGTGGAGAGGAAGGGGCTGTGAGCGGCCGTGTGGCCGTTGGAGCTGCCGCGGCAACGGTTCCGCAGGCAACGGACACCCGGTTCCACAGGCGGTGCCGGCGGCGGCTCCGGCAGGCGGTGGAGCGGCCATGGCTGCGGCGGGGCCGGGGGACCGGGGCGCGACTGCCACCGTGCGGGGCCAGAAGACGCGGCTGAGCCGGCGCGCCCGGGAGCTGCGCGCCGCCACCGCCGTGCAAGGTGCTGCCCCTTGGGCTTGGCGGGGACGGGCTGGGGCTCTCGCTCCCCCCGTTGTCCCGCACCAACGGCGCCTTCGTGTCCCCCAGAGCAAGGGAGGCAGTTTTTCACGCAGTCCTGCGAGAAAAAGCTCCGTGGGAACAGGGAGCGGCTCCCCCGCCTGTGTGAGGCCGTGCAGGAGGATGCCCAGGCTCTGGCCATGGCCCGGCAGGTAGCGGGAGCTCCCATCTGCCACGTCCCCCTGCCCGGTGCTGGCCCTGCAGAGCCACCTGCTCCGCCAGCCCTCTCCGGGAGCAGACAGCAGTAGGACGTGACCGTCCCCATGCTGACGGGGACGTTCTCTCTGCCCGCAGCACAAGCCCGTCCTGGCCCCCGAGGTCCTCAGGGCGCACAACTTGCCCCCCGATCTGGCCGGGCTGACGGTGGAGGTAACGGGCTCTGGTGGGCACGGGCTGGTGCGGGGCCTGGGGCTCAAAGGACACTGGGAACAGGGTGCACCGTGGAGGACCCGGTGCCGGCACAAGGACAACCCCACAGGGCTGGTGTGGTGAGACACGGGGTGTTCACCTGTGTCCCACGGGTCCCTTTCCACCGCAGGACGCATCCGTGCAGGTCCTCCTTTAGCTCCCGGAGCAGATCCCTTGCCCCAGCAGAGCTCCTGGCCCTTCCAGCCTGCCTCTCCTGGGCTGTCTGACGCAGAGTCCCCCAGCCCTGAGGTGTTGATGTCACCTCTGCCTTAGCCCACCCACCCCCCAGAGCAAAGCTCTCCCAGTCCCCATCCTTCCAAGGGAGTGACAGTGTCCTGGAGCAACGTCCCAGCGTCCCCGGCTCTACGGTGGGGGGAGTTTCCCAGGCAGGACCCCCTTCTCCCGCTGGTGCCCAGCAAGCGCTGCCTCCGGCTTGGTGACCTCTGGCTTGCCCATCCAGGAGGCCCGGGAGAAGCTCCGGGCCACAATCTACAAACAGGCGAACACGCTCAACATGCTGGACTACCAGCTGAGGCAGCGCTGCCAGACCCGGGACAAGCTGCAGCAGCAGCTGCTGCGGCTGCAGGAGGAGGAGTCGGATGAGACTAAGAAGCAAAAGCGGGTACCCAGGACCCCTCTTCCTGGGGTGGCTGCACCCATGGGAGGCTTGAACCCAAGCCCTGCAGCCCCTGCGTAGGTGCTGGGTTCAGCAGGTGGTGTCAGCCCATGTGTCCCCACCATCTCTGCCCCAGATGATTCGCCAGCTGGAGAACGACCTTGACAAGAGGCGCGCCAAACTCCGCGCTGCAGAGAAAGTGGGCACCGTGTACGAGCGGGTGTATGATGCCCTGCAGAAGGTGAGCTCCTCCTCAGCGGGCCATCGTCCCACCAGCTCCCCCTGCAAAGGCAGCGAGGTGCCCCAGGGACTGTGCTGGAGGGACGTCCTCCTGGCTCAGCGAGGTTCTTCTGCTCCCCTCCATGAAGCGGTGAGAGCCTGGCCCGGGTTGCCCAGAGAGGTGGTGGAGGAACCATCCCTGGAGACATCCCAGGCCAGGCTGGACGGGGCTCTGAGCAACCTGAGCTGGTGAAGACGTCCCCGCTCATGGCAGGGGTGGCACTGGGGGAGCTGGGAAGGTCCCTTCAACCCCAGCTATTCTAGGATTCTGTGATTCCATCCATTGTCACAGTGTGGGGACCCCCAGGGCTCAGTGGCGTGACACGCTGTGGTTCCCTGTGTCCCAGGAGGTGAGCCAGCTGACTAGAGACGTGGTGCGCATGTGGAGGCAGTCCGAGCTGGACGACATGGAGCTGAAGGACATGGAGGCCAGGGCCGAGGAGGCCCGCAAAGCTGCTGAGATAGCCCAGGTGAGATCAGCCAGGGCACTCTGGGGCCCACTGCCACCCTCCAGAGCCCACAGACAGCACCATGCACCCAGGCTGGTGGATCTTCCTGCAATGAAGAACAAAAGAGACTAAGCTGGGCTGGCCCACGGCACCTAGATCCTCTGGAGCTACTCTCACATCTCATTCTTGGGCCAGGATGCCCTGGGGCTGAGGACAACGTGCCCAAAGCAACAGCCATGGTGAAAGCAGCACTCTCCACCCTCCAGCCCTCCCTGCCCTCCATCCTGCCCACTTTCCTACCCAGCCCATTTACACGGCGGGGTCATTTATGACACTGGCCATCTCAGAAGCTCAGCTGGCTCACAGAGGTCCATCCTCAGAACAAGAAAGCCCTTGAGGTGCTGGAGCAAGTTGAGAGAAGGGAACGGAGCTGGGGAAAAGGCTGTAGCACAAGTGTGATGGGAGCGGCTGAGGGACCTGGGGGGTTCAGCTGGAGAACAGGAGCTGAGGGGAGACCTTCTGATCTCTGAACTGCCTGAAAGGAGCTTGGAGCCAGGGGGGTCGGGCTGTGCTCCCCAGGAACAAGCGCCAGGAGCAGAGGAAACGGCCTCAAATTGCACCAGGGGAGGTTGAGGTTGGATGTGGGGAACAATTTCTTCCCCAAAGGGCTGTGGGGCATTGGAACAGGCTCCCCAGGGCAGTGCTGGAGTCACCATCCCTGGAGGGCTGGACAGAGGGAGATGAGGTTCTCAGGGACATGAGGCAGTGCCAGGGATGGGTTGACGGTCGGACTCGATGATCTTGAGGGGCTCTTCCAACCCAAATGATTCCATGATTCTGTGGTCCCAGCTTCTGCAGCCACTTCTCTCTTCTCTGATACCCTCCAGGAGGAGCTGGCCAAGAGGGAAGCCGAGTTCCTTGCGGAGCGCTCCCTGGACACCCAGAAGGTTCCCATGGAGAGGCTGTGGCTGAGGGAACTGAGCGAAAAGAAAGTGCCAGCGGTGAGCTGAGGGGAAAGCAGCAGCACCGAGCCCCATGGGTGGGGGTGGCAGGGCCAGCTCCCCAGGGTGCCAGCAGCTCGGGGGGTGACCATGAACGTCCTTACAGGCAGCCAAGTCCGAGTCCAGCGTGGACGTCTCGACCCAGCAGGACCCACTGGTGGGTGAGTGCTTGGCGGGGTGCAGTGGGGTGGGACGCGGGGGCAGCTCCGGGCATCCCTCTCTGCCGCTTTTCTCCCGCCTCAGCCCCCGAACTGGAGGCTGACGAGTCCCAGAGAGACCGCGAGGCCGGGATAAGCGAGACGATGGAGGCGGCCAAGGCTGCAGTACAGTGCTCCCGCCTCTGGGTAACGGAAGAAGCCATCTCCCCAAACACCTGAGGCTGCTCGTAGCCACAGGGAGCCGAGACCTCTCTGCTCGCTTTGTTTTCTTGAGGGGTTCTCAGCTCTCCTGTGGGCCTGGAGCCCCCCAGAGCCCCTCTTGTGTGGGCAAGGATGGAGCTGTGTTTCTCCACGCCTTGAGCCTGCGGTGGTCCCTGGTGCAGAAACCCCCCTGAGGCCACGGGCCAGCTCCTGCACCCTGCATGAGCACTGTGGGCTGAGTTCTCGTGCTGTCCCCAGGTTAGGACATCCCCAGCAAGCTCCTGGCACAGGACTCAACCTTGGAGGACCTGGAGAAGTACATCAAGGAGCAGGAAGAGCTGCAGGAGGAGCTGAAGAAAAAACTGAGGGATCTGGAGCTGAAGAAGGCTTTGCTCATGTTTCACCAGGCCCCCAACAAAACCAGGTGCTGCTGGCCTCGGGACAGCCGTGTCATAGAATCACAGACTCGCTTTGGTTGGAAAAGACTCTCAGGATCATTGAGTCCAACCATCAACCCACCCCTGACACTGCCCCATGTCCCTGACAACCTCATGTCCGTCTGTCCAACCCTCCAGGGATGGTGACTCCAGCACTGCCCTGGGCAGCCTGTTCCAATGCCCCACAGCCCTTTGGGAAAGAAACTGTGCCCCAGATCCAACCTCAACGTCCCTTGGCGCAACTTGAGGCCATTTCTGTTTGTCCTATCACTTGTTACGATTCGGGTGGTGAGAGCCTGTCCCATGTTGGCCAGAGAGGCGGTGGATGAACCATCCCTGGAGACATCCCAGGCCAGGCTGGACGGGGCTCTGAGCAACCTGAGCTGGTGAAGATGTCCCTGCTCATGGCAGGGGGGGGTGGGTTGCAACCTGAGCAGCTTTTGCAACGGATTTGTGGTGTCTCTGCACCCCTGTGCAGTTGTATGCATGTGGCTGTGGTTGGCTGCAGGATGCTGGAGAAGGAGCTGAGGGCGAAACTGCAGGAGCAAGAGGCCGGGCGGGACCGGTCGCGAGCCCAGATGCTGAAGAACGAGGAGCTCCTCTTTGAGATTGAGAACAGAATCGACCACCTCCTCTTCCGTGTGCACGGCATCACCGTGCCTGGCCAGGTAGCCCCCCAGCGCTGGGTGGCGCAGTGACACAGCGCGGTGACACTTGGTGCAGCCACCGTCACCCCAGGTGGCTCATTTTGCCCACCAAGGTTGTTCTCTCTGTCTCCAGGATGATTCTCTCCTGTCCCGGGGGCTGGAGGGGAAGCTCCAGTACCTGGCCCAGAAGTGGCAGTACCTGGAGCAGCGGGCAGCCCACCTGCCCCCTGAGTGCAAGATCCTGGACGAGAGCAGCGAGGTACGTGGGGTGTCCATCCCTGCTGGGGTCTTCGGGGACCCGCGCCAGGAGGCTCCTCCTGATGGCCCATCCCAAGTGAGGAGAATGGCGGTGGCCCCATGGAGCAGCTCAGCTCCAGGTGGCAGTGGGCACTGCAGGGTGCTGTTCCCAGGGGATCATCAAGGGCATCCCTTGGGTTGTAACACCCACCTCCCCTTCAACAATTAACCCAGGGTGTCTTTCACAGATTTTCGTGAAGATCAGGGATTTTCTGGAGAAGAAAATGTCGAGCGATCCTCAGAACGTGGTGGTTTCCTTTGAGGAGAGAGACAGCAGCGATGACGGTAGGAGAGCTTAGCGGGGACGTGTCCCACGGCGACTGTCCCTGCCCCTGCCTGTTGGGATTTGTGACCATCCTCGCCTGTCTCTCCTGTCCCAGCAGAGCCCAGCCCATGAGTTCTCTCCAGACCTTGGGGCCGTCTCCAAGGCTTTGAGCATGGGTGGTGCTTTTAGGTGGGGATGTGGGAGCATGAAGGCAGCTGGCGGGGTGGCGAGCATCGGACCACAGAAGGAACAAGAAAAGATGCTGTGGGGCAAGGAGGGAGAGCCTTGTCTTCAAAATCACCTGGTTGTGAAGAATAACCAGTGCTGGGGGCTGTCTGTGGCCTCTTCCCATTGGATGCTCTTGGAGGAGCCACTGAGTTTCTGAGCTTGCCACCTGTTTTGAATGAAGCTGGAGCTGTGTCCAGCACCGCGTGGCTCCAGACCTTTCTGGGAAGCCCCAGCAGCTGGGGATGGGCCACAGCAGCGGCACTGCCAGGCCCTGCAGGTCAGCCTGGGATGCTGGGCAGGAAGAGCCAGGGCTTGGCAGGAAAGCTCCCTGTGATGCCACCAGCCCTCCAAAACGTGCTGGCCCTCCCTGGTGACACCGGCACAGCGGAGATGGCCCTGCAGACCCTCCCCAGCCCATTTCTCTCTGTTCGCTCCTCCAGAATCCTCTGAATCCTCTGAAGAGAAGGAGGACGAAGATGGCGAGCACGTCCCCACCCGGGAAGACATCAAGAGGGAGGGGCAGCTGCTGATCCAAAGCCAGAAAAAAGCCGTCAAAAAGTAGCAGCTGCTCCACAAGAGCTTTGGATGCCCCAGACCACCCCTTGTTCTTTGGATACCCCCACTACCCCTGTGTTTTGGATGGCCCAGACCATCCACTTGACCCTGTATTCCCCCGCCACCCCTTGTACTCTTTCTCCAACAGGTTTAATAAAGCAGATCTTTTTCGTTCCTCCCAAACCTGTGGTCAAGCTGCAATGGGGGGTCCTAGGTCACTTCTGTCACCCAGGACGCATGGGGGTCAAACCCTGAGGAGCACTCACCTGGGTTTGGAGGCAGCCCCATCGCCCTGGCCCTCACCCAGCTGTTCTCCTCGCAGAGCTGGGGATGGGCTGGGACGGGGGCGGCGTTCCTGGCCAGAGGAAAGCCGGGGGCAGGCTGGCTTTCCCCCACTTGATGCTGTGGAGCCAGCAACTTCCTGGGACCTCTGTCCCCCAGACGGCTCTGGCTGCACCAATGGGCCGCTGTGTGTCCACAAACATCTGCCGAAGCCTCAGGTAACCGAGAAACCCACTTCTCAGCAGTGACATCACCGAATCCAAGATCCAGAGTCTGTTGGTCAACAGCTGGGAATGTCCCAGTTCCAGGTATTCTGACAGCCTGAAGGTCATAGAGAAGAAAATCATAGAATCCCAGAAACAGACTCACAGAACAGTTTGGGTTGGAAGGGACCTTCAGAGCTCATCCAGTCCAACCTCTGCCATGAGCAGGGACATCTTCACCCAGATCAGGTTGCAGCTGGTAGAAATGATGACCTTTCAGAGCGTGCTGGTGGTACTTTGTCCCTTGTGCCCTGCCCGGATGTGCAGAGGAGACAGAAGGGACCCTGGGAAGCTTTGGGGAAGACCCTCCATATGCTGAGGTGGTGTGTCTCCTTCCTCTTCAGCCTCTAAAAGGCATTTGGTAAAGAGCAGAGTTGGAACTGGGGGTTCCCATCTTTTGAGATAAACTGTAAAACCTCATTAATCATTTTGGTTGGAAAAGACCCTCCAGATCATGGAGCCCAACCATAACCCACCCCTGGCACTGCCCCATATCTCTGAGAACCTCATCTCCGTCTGTCCAACCCTCCAGGGATGGTGACTCCAGCACTGCCCTGGGCAGCCTGTTCCAATGCCCCACAGCCCTTTGGGGAAGGAATTGTTCCCTAATCCCATCTAAAGCCTCCCCTGGTGCCGGTTGTTTCAGGCTCTTGGTCTGGTCTTTGCACTCGGGCTGTGGGGAACAGAGAAGCCACAAAACGTGTTGAAGACTTCTCTCTGACAAAGCTGGACTCCATTTTTCCATCTCAGTTTTTGGAGAACCTGCTCTGTGGCCTGTTTGCCAGATGCAAGGGAACACTGAGATGCTTTAGCTGCCTTGAAAGGAGGGAAGAGCAACGACACGCAGCAACATAGGAATTTCAGGTCTACTGAAACCATTAAGTTGTGAGCAGAAGATACAAAGGCCAATTGCTTTATCATGAGCATTCACTGAATGTGCTCAGACACAGCATCCCAACTCCTCACCACGTCTGCGAGGAGAAGACGTCACCGCACCAGCGAGCTCCTGCCCGGAGTGCGGCGATTAGGAACCACGCACACCAGGACGCAGACAGAAATTCACGCAGAGGCAGAGGTCTTGTTCAGGACGGAGCGCAGCGCCTGGCCAAGCCGAGAGCTGCCCCAGGCCTAGGCTGCCTTCTTTATTCACCATTGACAATTTACAGGATTTACAGGTACAGGCCTGGACTAAGATGTTTACAAAAAGCTGCTTTTCCACTAATGGTTGTTAAGAACACACTATCTCACTTGTTTAACCACTCATTCACAGACCAAGGCCAAGGACATTCGCACATCCCATGCACTTGGGGGCGGTTATCCGGCCCAAGATACCATTCTCACAAGTCTGGGCTATAACTTTTTACAATTACAAGAAACGTACACAAAGTAATCTGTCCAAGGCCCTTTATATGTTATTATGTTAGTATTATGTCTTTGACCGTCCAAATGGTCACGTTAGTATTGATCTTCCTTTATCATCCAGATGGCTGGAACCGCACATCTTGCTCTCCCATATTTTACTTTCCAACATTTTCCCCTTTTTTGTTTTAAAATCAGGTTCTCAATGAGCGCAGTAAGGACCCTGGCTTTGTTCTTCTTTGCATTCTGTATCATTGTCCAGGTGATTTGAAGGACTACAAGAAAAACATCACACAAGCATATCCAAATCCCTCAAAAACCCATATACGCAGACTGAGAGCTGAAAATGAAGTTTTAGGGTCTAATCACTTTATGCTATGAGATAATGTTAGCCATTTTGTCTTACAGTCCTAACTCTTACAAACTGTGTAATTATTTGCAGAGTACTGGCTAAATCCTAAATCAGGCCTTGCACATTAGCAAAGACTGTTATTTTACTTGATATCACTCATAAACACTAGAATTCAAGTTCAACAGTATTACACATATTTAGCACTCTGATAAGAGAAAATACAGGTTCAAATAGCAGCTAAGGAGATTATTTAAATACGATATCATAAGAACAATGAGGATCCACAACGTGCATGCAGTCACTCACAAGAAACAAAACCGGAGGCCTTTTGCTTCAGGGTACTCACAAGAAACAGCCGCTCACTCCAATAAAGAAGTGAGGTGTCATTAATCCCAGGAAGTTTCCTTAGACGCTGTTCCTGTCCAAGGAAAGGACTCCAGTTCACAGACCCGCAGCTCCGAGAAGACCACTCAAAAAGGGTCTTTGGCAGGAACCCCATTTCACTGTTTGGCCAGATGTGGCTGTGGGCATTACAACATAGTCCAGAAGCTTCTCAGCGAGTCTGGGCACCTCCTTTGTAAAGGACCCTGTCAACTGACCGAGGATCCCACCCCTCCTGACCCATCAGTTGGTAGAGGTGAAGTTTATTGACAACACCTTGATACCATTCCAGGTGTATGTATGTGGGGACAGGCACAGTGGGGCACAGAAGGTGCTAAAGAGCCGTCAACCTCCTCACTGAAAGCTCCAGATTTCAGGGGAATGTGTAACTGCCTCACAATCCAGCCTGCGACCACAGTCATCTGGCAAACTACTTTGGAGTGGTGGTGCAGTCAGCTCTTGCCTCCAAAGTCAAAAGGGGGCATTCTGTTGGTGAGTTTGCATGCCCGCTGTGGATCATCATACCTTATGTGTCATTTTCTTGTTGCAAATCAACCTACAACAAAATAATACAAATTACAACAATTACAGTTATTAACAAATATTGGAGAAAGCTGCTTAGCCATACTAATAAGGAAAATAAATACATTGAAAGTGTTTTCGCCAGTTAGTCCCCAGTCCAAATCATGTAAACCTGTATCATTCTGATATGCCAGTGCCTCTTCCTTTGATCTCTTCTATTTCTTTGTTGCCCTCTGCCGCAGGGACAGATGCTGGATCTCTGGCATTAGGTCCTGCATCGTGTTTGTCCAGCTCGTAGAAAGGTTTAACGTATTTCACAGGAAGCCACTTTGGTCCTGTTGGAAGAAGAACACAAGCAGAGCCCTTTCCCAGGCGATTAACTACAGGCCCTTGCCACTGACTGTTGTGCAGGGGATCCGGTTATAAAACCTTTGGTCTCTGAGACAGTGAATCTGGAACACGGCAGTGTTTTTCCACTGCTGCGATAGAGGAGGGAGGCACAGTACGATTCAAAAAATGTAAAGCATATATTGCATTGTCTGATTGTTCTTGAGGCATCATATTTGCCCTTTTTTGTTTTAATAACATCTGTTTCAGTGTGGAATGTGCTCGTTCAGTGATAGCCTGTCCAGTGGGAGAATGTGGAATACCTGTGACATGCAAAACACCCCACTGCTATAGAAATTATTGCATGGATCTAGCAGTGTATCCAGGACTGTTGTCAGTTTTAATCTGTTGTGGCACTCCCAGCACAGCAAACAGCGGGTCCAGCGGGGCTGAACATCTCGGCTTTTCTCACTTGTATGTGCAGATGCACAAAACGTACCTGAAAAAGTATCTATAGAAACATGTACATATTTCAAACGGCCAAAAGATGAAACACGTGTAACCTCAGAGTGCCAAACGCCATTAGCTGAGAGTCCGCGAGGGTTAACTCCAAGGGAGGGCGAGCTTGTAATCAGACCTTGACATTCCGGGCAAGAGCGCACTATGTCGAGACCAAACACCTTTTTGAAGGCAGCAGCATTCTGATGGAAGAAAGCGTGTGAAGCCCTGGCAGACTGGAGGCGACTGTAGCTACAGTATAAGAATCTGGAACCGCATTGCCTTCAGTTGTGGGACCGGGTAAAGTCGTATGAGAGCGTATATGAGTAACAAACAGTGGGTGTGTGCGAAGCTGTAATGCAGTTTGCAATGATACAAACATATCAAAAAGCTGCTGTTGCGAGATTTAAGAAAAGCGGAGGGGATGCGCTGTAGGACCTTGACTACGTACTCAGAACCACAAACCAAATTTAGAGGTTCCTCCCTAAAAAGCTCTAAGGCATGCAAAACTGCACCAAGTTCCACTAATTGGGTTGAGCCTTCAACAGTTTTAACAGAATGATGCCAATCGTTATCTTCACGCCAGACCACTACAGCTCTATGAGACTGCCCTGAAACATCAACAAAAACTGTGCGAGCATTTGGGATAGGACCGAATACAAGTACGGCCTGTGGTCTGGTATCGAAGACACGCAGATTTTGAAGCAATTTACGTTTACATGCCAAAAGCTGTGCTGTTAAGAAAATCAGCTAGCGCCATTTGCAAAGACAGAGATTGTGAATAAAAAAATCAAAATCTGCTTTCACAAAAGGTACGTGTATGACAGATGGATCACGGCCTGCTAAAGCCTGAATCGGTTCTCTGCCTTTTTCGATCAGAGTAACAATCAATTCTAGGGGCTCAGGAATAGTTTCACGAAAAGAATTAGGCAAAATATCCGTTCCAAGTATATCAGTCTGTTTGCATTCTCACCATACGGTCCCGCAACAGCCACAGGTTGTTTCTATGTTGTAGCTCTGAACAGACAAATCCGCAAGTCCAATCGAATGCAGTCAGCCTGTTAGGTTGTCATAAATTTATTCATCAAAGTTTCTAACTCCATTTTGGCTGTCATATTTATTGGATATTGTTTTCCCTTACCGGATCGAAGTCCTGTTTCAGATCTATCAGTGTAGTGTTTGCTTTACCGATACTTTGGTTGCCCATACCAGCGGAAATACAGCATCCAAAATTCCCTTGGAGGTTTCTCACTTGCACCAGCAGATCTGCACCATCCAAGCAGCTTCTTGTGGGACATGCAACGGAACAGAATTCTCAGAAAACGTTATTTGAGCTCACAATTTACTTAACAAATCTTGACCCAAGAGAGGGCTGTCCTGGTCCCTCTGGATGCCACCCCTTCCCTCCAGCGCATCGACGGCACCACTCGGCTTGGTGGAAAAGCAAAACTGAAGTGTCTTGGGTGATGCAGAGACCAGAGAAAAGTGTTTGGCTTTAGCTCTCTGCCAAGAACACCTGGGGAACCCCTTGAAATGCTTCAGCCACTTTAGCAGAGAAAAATAACACCCCCACACAGTTGCCAGGCTTTCACTGCTCACGCAGGGACAAAGGACAGCGCGGGGACAGCACAGCTCTCACTCTGGAGCTCGCTGGCTCTGACACCCGTGCCTGTTTGGGACAAATATCAATGGGAAAGATTTTGTGCTCTGGGATTCAGGTCATCTGGAGAACACCAGCAAGGAGAACGACTGCCAAAACCTGCACAACGATGTGACCAGCTCCAGCTCCCCTGGGGAAGGAGGCGGCTGGTGCTTGTCCCAGCCCAGCCATGCCATGGGCGACCCAGAGCGGCTGAGAGCAAAGCCTCTTTCCAGGCTCTCTACGCTGTGAGACCGTGGGGCAGGGTCCCATCCAGGGGGGACATGAGGGCACATCCTGCCCGAGGTCTAGCAGGCCACTCTGCTGCACGGGGAGCAGAGGAAGGGACAGAGGCACCTGGGTGGGCAGGTAGCCACCCAGCGCTGGGTGGCGCAGTGACACAGCGCGGTGACACTTGGTGCAGCCACCATCACACCAAGTGGCTCATTTTGCCCACCAAGGTGGTTCTGCCTCCAGGATGATTCTCCCCTGTCCCGGGGGGTGGAGGAGGAGCTCCAGTGCTTGGGCCAGAAGCTGCAATACCTGGAGCAGTACCAGGGGGCAGCCCACCTGCCCCTTGAGTGCAAGATCCTCGATGAGAGCAGCGAGGTACGTGGGGTGTCCATCCCCGCTGGGGTCTTCGGGGACCCGCACCAGGAGGCTCCTCCTGATGGCCCGTCCCAAGTGAGGAGAATGGTGGTGGCCCCATGTCGAGCGATCCTCGGAACGTGATGGTTTCCTTTGAGGAGAGAGACAGCAGCGATGACGGTAGGAGAGCTTAGCGGGGACGTGTCCCACGGCGACTGTCCCTGCCCCTGCCTGTTGGGATTTGTGACCATCCTCGCCTGTCTCTCCTGTCCCAGCAGAGCCCAGCCCATGAGTTCTCTCCAGACCTTGGGGCTGTCTCCAAGGCTTTGAGCATGGGTGGTGCTTTTAGGTGGGGATGTGGGAGCATGAAGGCAGCTGGCGGGGTGGCGAGCATCGAACCACAGAAGGAACAAGAAAAGATGCTGTGGGGCAAGGAGGGAGAGCCTTGTCTTCAAAATCACCTGGTTGTGAAGAACAACCAGTGCTGGGGTCTGTCTGTGGCCTCTTCCCATTGGATACTCTTGGAGGAGCCACTGAGTTTCTGAGCTTGCCACCTGTTTTGAATGAAGCTGGAGCTGCGTCCAGCACCGCGTGGCTCCAGACCTTTCTGGGAAGCCCCAGCAGCTGGGGATGGGCCACAGCAGCGGCACTGCCAGGCCCTGCAGGTCAGCCTGGGATGCTGGGCAGGAAGAGCCAGGGCTTGGCAGGAAAGCTCCCTGTGATGCCACCAGCCCTCCAAAACGTGCTGGCTCCCCCTGGTGACACCGGCACAGCGGAGGTGTTAACTCTTTGTTTCTCCTTCTCTCTTTGAGTTTTTCTAGTTTCTTTCTTATATCTCCCCAGGACTTTGTTACAAACTGGGGGGGTCCACTCCTTGAGTCCATTTATCCTTCGCTTTTTCCTTGGATGAACTTCTCTTCATCCCAGAATTCTAGCATGATCCCCCCCAAGAGACTGTTGGGGAGTCCAAAATTCTAACATGACCCCCTCTACCCCCGCAAAGGGACTGTCAGGGGGGCACCTGCAGCAGGTCGCTCCCCTTCGACCTCTTGTGGGGATCAAACCCATGAAACCTGGCTCACAACGTGGGGCTCAAACCCATGACACAGAGAGTTCTTCACTCGCTTTGTCCCTTCAGTGGCCAAGCCCCTCGCAGGGTGTTGGAACCCCACTTAGAAGGACTCCGCGCTCGCTTTGCAACCAGGTTGCGTCTCAGCCAACAGCAGTCACAGTCACACTGCCCGACCCGGCGGTACTTACAGTCCATTCTTCCCATCAGGACCTACCCGACCCAGCAGTACTTACAGTCCACTTTTCCCGTCGGGACCTTCGTGCACTCTGGATTACGGGTAAACTGCAGTATTCAGGGGGAGCGAGCTCCATTCTTTCCCTTCCGCTTTAATTTTGAATAATGTTGGTAGCTCTCCGCACAGCCGAGTCCAAGGGCCACTATTGAAGTGGGGCGCCTCCCTTGAACCTGAGGTAACACAGAGCTATCCAAGGTTATCATGTTGAGGTCGCCAATTGAAACAAATAACTTAGGCTTTTTCTATGGATAAACAACGTTTTATCCAATTCCTTAATTGTATTCCTTAAACACGTGTTCATTAGAGCAGAAGCAAAACAGCGCTGGGTGAGTGGGGGATTCGCTCCGGCCAACACGCGCACCTTTTAACAATAAGAAGTGTGCTTAAATACAGTAAGGTGTTACATATTCGTAATGACCCCAGGAACGCCTCTACATATTGATAAGCTTTCACGCTTCTTATTAAAATAAGTCTCAGATAACCATTTCCACAGTCTCCTCCTTGACCCCTCCCTGTTACGCCTGCGCAGTGCCATGAAGATTGGGGAGCCCCGGAGTCAAAGATGGGTCCTCATGGAGCGATGATCAATGCTCGTTTTATTGCAATTCTGATTCTGTTCTACAGGGTTAGTCCAGGGTAGACGCGGCATATGACACATCATAACTAGCTACAAAGTAATGTTCACGCGGTACAGCAATAGCACATCTTTGTTCTACAAGACAGCATACCTTTGTTCTATAACCTCTTTTCGTGTTTTACTTCTTAATAAGTTTCTTTCTATTGATTACCCAAGGACAAATCCTTGCCGTCCGACACGTACGCTGGGTTGTGCAAGTGGGACTGGAAAAGTACTGAGTGCCCTGTTTCTTCAAGCATATTCTCTACAGTGTCACTTGGTGATTTTGAGGAGGGGTCTTTGGATGAAGGCTCCTTCAGCTTCGTCACAGTGAACCTTTTACCTTTGGCTCATTATGCTGAATTGGCTGGAACCCAAGCTGCCAAGTCGACCGAAATCAGAATGGCGCCCCCTTTTTGCTGTAAATCTTGGCTATCTCTTCTCCTCAAGGTTACAGCTGGTGCTGTGAAACTTCTTCTCTCGGCATTCAATGAGGTTCTGTTTATTTCCTTAACTGGTTACATACAGCTCTAAACTAGATATTCATTATGTGGCTTAAAGTGCTAGTTCGTTAGTAGGCCCTTGGAATGTGGTTGGGTAACCCTTAAAATGTTAGTTCCCTCTATCAATATAACTTCATAAACAAGTTTCATAACTTTTTGCATAGAACTTAACCACCTTTTCCTTTTTCCAGGTTCAGAGCCTGTGCCTCATTTGGTTATATCTGTAAACACTGAACATCTCCTCAGCAGGAATCACAGCTGCATTTCTCACAATCATGGGCAGCTCTGGTGCCCTTCACGCCAGAACCTGGGCCACATGTGGCAGCGATGGGGGGGCTGTAAGACCCTAAAGCCCATGGCAAGCACAGCTGAAGCTGCACGGCTGCCCTGGGCAGCTCTTGCTGCTCCCTGGGTGCTCCCCCACGGGATGCCCCCTCCCTCTGGGCTCCACGCTGCTATCGTGCTGCCCTCAGACCTGTGAGAAGATGAGCAAGTTTAAGGAGGCGCATTCCAGCCTGGCAGAGGACATGCGTGCAATGCAGGAGGCGCATTCCAGCCTGGTGGAGGACATCCGGGAGATCCAGGAGATGCTTGGCCTGGTGAGGACAGGGCTTCCCTCCAGGATCTGTGGGAGGAGATGAGCAAGTTTAAGGAGGTGCAGTCCGGCCTGGCAGAGGACATGCGGGCCATGCAGAAGGCGCGTTCTGGCATGGCAGAGGACATCCAGGAGATGAAGGAGACGGCTTGGCCTGGTGAATGTCCTCTGGTGCCCCGGGAGGGAGCTGGGCCCTCGTCCCCTCCCCACTTCTCTCCCTGTCAGCCTGTGCCCCTGCCCCACGGCCATCGGTGTCACCAGCATGAAGGGCAGCAGGAGGGAAGAGTGGGAAGGGTGTCCCAAGAGTTGCTAAGGCACTTTTGAACTAGAGAGCCATGCAAACAGAACCATGGGCAGGGAAGGAGGGGAGATAAAGCTCTGCCCGTGCAATTCAGCCGCAGCACAGCCCTGGCCAGCGTCCCCCTGCCTCGTGCCCTGCTTCATTTGGGGTCCCAGGCCAGGGCGTTGGGAGCGGGGGCTCCCCTGAGAATCGCACTGGAAGAATTTTCTAGGTATTATTTCTAGGGTGGGGGGGAGCACACACTGCTGGGGAGGGCACTGGCCCTTGAGAGCCTCTAGATGGTCTTTTCTCCCCTCATTTTTTTAAAAATATATATCTAAAGCATAAAAATCCAGAGAGAAGGAGCAGCAGCACAGAGGTGGGCGCTGGGTGGGGGGGTTTCTTAATGCTCCCTCCCACCTGCATCGCTGCAGTGGGGCGGGAGAGCGAAGGGGAGACAAATAACAAAGCAATCAATGGCTGGAGGCAGCTGTCGGCACCCGGATCATGGCTATGGGGGCACCCTGGATTGGGGGCACACAGCCACTGGGGCCCCTGCCTCTGCATGTCCCAGACCCCTGATGAAGCCCCCAAAGTGCTCCCCTCCTCCGGCTCCTGAAATCAGCACGGCTTCTTGCACAGACGCCCGGGGCCCCCTCACCCGTCCTCCCTCCCTTGACACCCCCAGGGCCCAGGGGGATTTTACAAGGTGATGTCCCTCCTGTCACTGCCACTGCCACTCATGGCCCTTCCCAGGGGAGGGGGGAGCTGGGGGGGTTTTAGTCTTCAAATCAATCTTGCTTATAAAAAGAAAACAAAAAACCAACCAAGACAGGTTGAAGGTTCATTATTAATGCAAAAATAAGAAAAATAATTTAAAGAAACCCCCACTTTTTAAACCCCAGGTCCCCCACGCTCCGTACACAGCACAGGGACTGATCCACTCCCCAGCTCATGCGGTTCTGACTGGGCAGGCCGGGCTCCATTGATGGATCCTCTGGTGTTCACCAACCGGGTACAACTGCTCAAGGGAAACCCCATTGTTCAAGGTTCCACCACCCACTGTCCTTCATGTGTATTTTACAGCTCCATTTCCCAGAGGCTGGTGCCCGGCAGGGGCTGTGATCCACCCACGCAGTGCCACGCTCTGCCCCACGTGTCTGAGCTTGTTTCAGAAATGAGTCCCACTGTGAGACTCAGTTCTCTCTGGGTGCTGTGTCAGCACAGCCTTGCTGTCCACGGCCCAGGACAGTGCTCTGGGCAGTGGCATCGGGCACTGGGCATCTTTCAGCCATCCAGTGGTTACTTCCACCATTGTCAGCACGTGGTGTTTACCTTGGCAGGTTTGTGGGAGTGTGATCCAGTCAATCTGCCAGGCCTGCTCAGATGTGTATCGAAGCCACCACCCTCCATCCCACAGCAGCTTTAACCGTTTGTCTTGTTTAATTGCAGCACAACAGTGTCCGTAGTGAAGCCCACCCCTCGATCACGAGCCCGTGTACGTGTTGCAGCTCTGATGACCTGAGCCATCAGGGCTCACCGGGCTACCAACAGTTGCTACTTCGCATCCACCTCAGCCACTTCCATTTTAGCAGCGGCATCGCCCTGCTGGTTGTTTTCATGTTCCTCAGTGGCCACATTTTCTGGCCCATGAGCACCTGCGTGATGGACTTTTCCAAGCAGGCTCTCTAGCCTGGCAGCCAGAGAGGCTGTTTGAAAAAGACGGACTCACTTTGAAGCTATTGTACCTCTGCAAGCAGAAACCACCCATTAACGCACCTCTTAGCACTTCAAAAGGGCACGACATAATTTAAAGTGATGAGGGTTAGACACCTCTCCCAGCGCACAAACAGCCCCCGGCCTCGGTCATTCGCAAGACAGCGACCCTGCAACACAAGGCGTTTTGCAGTCTGCGCTTCAGCAAGACGGAACCCGTAACTGCGGTGCAGTGCATATTTCAAGGGTGTTTTGGCGTTGATCTGTCAATGCCAAAGAGCACTCATGGTTGGTACCGACAATTTGAGGCAACAGGCTGTATCTGAGGGGAAGAGCACAGTGCAGCCACGCACTTGAGAAGAAAATGTGAGACGAGCTCAAGAGTTTTCCGCGGAACATGCACCAGTCCCCTCGTCCTGCCAGCCGAGAACTCGGTGATCCCTCATTTGACTGTCCAGTGTGTATTAAGGTGACATTCAATCGTGAGGCCACACGGGTTGAACTCAGACAGGCCGTTCGTGCAGGTGACAAAGCGTGCAGAACTTAGGGATGCGAAGTTACAGAACGTGGAGGACGCAGCTTCTGCCGCGTTTGATTTTTAGTGGTGAAGCGACGTTTCGTCCAAGTGGTCGTGCTGCCTGTCACAACGTGCACATACGATGATCGGAGAATCCACATGGAACAGTAGAGCACAGGCATAATTCTTCAGAAGTGAACGTCTCAAAAACCCCACACCACAAAGATTTTTATTAGAAAAGTCTCACGATCGTAAGCCCTTATTTTATTAGAGACTTGTCCCAGCTGCCCGCAGAATATTTCATTTTTAGTAGGGATGCAGTGCATCCCCCTCCCCACTCCCCTGGGTATTATTTTTATCAGCTTTTGCTTTATCCCCTCCTATAATGGTTGCTCTGTTCCTTGAGCAATGCTTAGTGCTGTGGAGTCTTGGAAGAAACTTTGAGGGAAAATGCAGCACAGGTATAAAGTATCATTGACTCCAGTGATGTAGTGATTGACGTGGATACCTGCTGGGGACCAAGAAGGTGGGGAGATGCTGGTGGTGGTGGTCACAAAAGGAGAAGAAGAACAATGAACATGAAAACTCAAGAAATGAGACTTCCCTGAACCACAGGTGAGATCCCAGAGGAGGAGAGTTGAAGGGCAAAGGAGTTCAGGACAACTGGCAGTTTCTCAAACCCTATTCAGTGCAAACGGTGCCAATAATAAAGCGAAGATCGCAAGCGTAACAAGAAACCAATCTGGCAGAATCACAGGCTCTTCTGCACCCTTGTGATCCTCCAGCTGAAAATAAAAGGAAAAGCACAAGAAGACAGGGTCATAATCAGAAAGGTCAAGGCAGAAAATCAGATAAAACTAACAAAGGACATCCAAAAGGGCTAACAAGGAAGAGCCCAGACAGGAGTAGGGAGAGGACAGGTCAGAGATATTTAATCTAAATGCAATGTTTTCACTTGGATGGTTAAACCCACACACATACACACCCGGCTGAGCCGCTCACCAGGGTCCGCACCCATCTCACCCCACCGACCACCTTCACATTTCCTCCTAGAAAAGCCTCAGGTTGTTACAGTGCTGGCAGAGCAGCACAGAAAGGCACCAAGACTTCATTTTTACCATTCACAGGGGCATGAATTAGGTGTATTCTCTCATGTCCTGTCCCTCACCCCATCTAGAGGGTTATTTCAAGAGCTCCTGGAAGACAGGCAGGCCCAAAGGTCAAGAAACCAGCAAATAATCTAATCGGAAGGAAACAAGGAAGCTTGGGTCACAATGTATTAATTCTGGAAACAAAAAATAAGCAGATTGAAACACTGGGAGAAGAGATTATTAACTCAGCAGAACAAGGACTGGTGGCTGGAGATGGACAGAGACTCTGAACTTTCAGGCTCAGGTCCTGAGTTTCACAAACCTGCAGTGTCGACTCCTTTAATATCATAAAATTTATATTTCCCTGAAGAATTTAGGCCCTTGAGTCAAGTTACTTAATGAGAAGAAACTTTTGTTTTAATCTATGTTTTCAGTTTCTTCTTAATTTTTTTTTAAAAGACCTCTTTAATTAGCCCTCCTGTTACTCATCTCTTCATTTTGCAGGGCTTACTGTGATTGCTGGCTTTTGGCCACACACTTATTCAGCTCATCCGAACAGAACTTCAGCTGTCGCCTGTAAGTTAGAGCTGAACATCCAAGTACAGGTATAAACACCAGAAAGTTACAGAAGAAGAAATATGAACCAATTTCTTTACAGGATATCTCACTCTGTCTGGTTTGCCGCCTCCTCAGACGCAAAAATAATAAACCCTATTAATTTAAGTCTTATTTAGCTGTTCCATCTCTCTGCAATAATTGATTGGGCTTTAGACACTCAGCCAGAAAACACAATCAAATCAGGTTTGCCTGGTGACTGCGCCATAGCAGTGCCAGAAACCCCCAGTCCCCACACTTGCTCTAATTGATTAAAACATTTGGTCACTCGCACATTTCTATATAGACAATTAAGCTAAAGAGACACTACAAACGCAGCAAGACCAGCTGAGAGCAATAATGGATCTTTTCAGTCTATTTTTCTAGGGAGAATTATGACTTAGCGATGTTGCAGTAACTAAAGCGGGTTTTGTCTCCCCTTTGCTCTGGATGCAGCAGCCTCAGGAGCTCAACGCTGCACAATCGCTGCCTTGCAGGGAACCACACCAACGAATTATCTGCTTTTCCTGCCCTCCAAAAAAGCTGCCACGTGCTAAATCTGCATCTGTTTGGCATCTATCAGGGCTGTAGCACTTCCAGGAATGAGGGGGAAGGGCTCCAGTGCAGAGTCAAGCCACATTTTTTACAAATACCCCCAATTTTCTGAGTGTGTTTGGATGCTGGCTCCGCACGTGCCGGCTGGCACGGGGCCAAAATGTGTCAGTCACAACCAGGCAAACACAACGATACCCAGTTCCCAGGAAAGTGGCTGAACTGCAGCATTTCTTGCCAAAGTGATGCACAGAGAACAAGCAGGCTCCTCGGACTCTTCCTCAGAGATCTTGGGGGAGCTGCAGCGGTCGGAAACATTGGCAGAATCTACAAGTGTCAAAAGCCTAAAAGAAGAGATCCAGAAAAAGAAAAAGAATTGCAGCCACCTTATCTGCAACTTTGTGCACACGAGACAAGAACGGTGAGGCATGACATTTGTATTAAAAACATTTTGCCAACAGTAGATCCAGACTATCACTTCATACGTCTCCAATGGCACAGGTGGTACCTGCTAATAGAAGGTAACGTTTATCCTACCCAGTCACTGGTCCCTGCAGTTCTACATTCAGTCTTGCGTGACTAAGAATCTGCAAACGTGGTTTAAAGCAGAAAGCGTACAGCTAGTCCTGGCTGGAGGATTAGTAAGCTGTGCTGACATGCAACCAGTAGAGAGGAGCGTGGGTATGGAATTCCTGTCTCCCTGCACCAAATCAAATGACCAGCACAGCTCACAGCCACACAGAGGCTGTAACACCCCAACCACAGGGTCTAAAAAAGAAACAACAAGCAGAGAAAGCTTCAGTTCTGCTTTACATCAAGCTTAAGGTGTGCATGATGTGAGACTTGAGATGAGTGTCAAAATTAACCTTTAAGTCTTCCTCCTCAGTAGAGATCTGAGAAGACAGGCAGCTGCAGTGCATATGGAAAATCCAGCAGCTGAAAACCCATTTCACCTGCAGCAGGTCAATAGTCATAGAATCATTTTGGTTGGAAAAGCCCCTCAAGATCAGGGAGTCCAACCATAACCCACGCCTGGCACTGCCCCATGTCCCTGAGAACCTCATTTAAACACCTTTTAAACCCCTCCAGGGATGGTGACTCCAGCACTGCCCTGGGCAGCCTGCTCCAATGCCCCACAGCCCTTTGGGGAAGAAATTGTTCCCCACATCCAACCTCAGCCTCCCCGGTGCAACTTGAGGCCGTTTCCTCTGCTCCTGGCGCTTGTTCCTGGGGAGCAGAGCCCGACCCCCCTGGCTCCAAGCTCCTTTCAGGCAGTTCAGAGATCAGAAGGTCTCCCCTCAGCTCCTGTTCTCCAGCTGAACCCCCAGGTCCCTCGTGAAGTGGTTTGGGATGGAAGGGACCTTAAAAATCACCTAGTGTCCACCCCCCAGCCATGGGCAGGGACACCTTCCACTGGACCAGGTTGCTGAGCATCCCAACATGGCAAAAAGTCCAGAAGAAAACCCAAAGACACCTTCCGGCACAGATCTCTACACCACCAAAAACTCATTGCAAGAAAAGGCTTGGAAAGCATACACAAAAAGGCATAATTACAAAGGAATGAAGTAGAGCAGTGGTTGAAAAATGCCCAGAAGTCACAAGAAAGACTCAGCCATCCTCCTCCAAAAATGCAGCCACCATGAGCTCGGTTATAGCCCATCTGATGTCACATTGTGCTTCACAAACTCCTCAACGACCTCCAGAGGGCTTTTCTTCTGAGGAGAGAAATACACAGCTGGCAAATCAGTGTGGGTCTACCAAGCAACCTCCACAAAAGCCCTGGGGTTGGAAGCAATGATTGTCTGTTAAAGCTGAAACATTTCGGTGCAGAAAAGGGAGCTTCACAGCAGGAGATCTTTACAGGGGGAAAAAACGTCCCAGTTTCCCGCTGTTTTACAGGAGTGTGCCGGAGCTGAAGGTCAGACACAGCGGCAAATCCATCACCACCGACTTCAGGAGCATTGGCTGGAACACAATTGCTGCACTTGAGCCACCACCCAAAAGAATGTTCTGACTAAAGCGAGAAAATGTCACTGTTGGTGAAAGGAACCTGTTCAAATTATTTCAGCGTTTTATACCAGAATAGAAGTGGAATCCGGGCAGCGGAATTTTTCAGTTTGCCCAAGTGCGACAGGAGAAAACTCCAGTTTCATTCCTAGGGCTGCTCAGTCTTTGAGAAACCCTTGAAAGGCCACCAAGAGCTATTCTTTAGGCTTCCTCTTTCCCTTAAAAGAAAAGAAAGCGCTGTTGAAAAGTATAAAAGGCTTGAGATTTGTGGAAGGGTTTGCTTCCGTGAACTGAAAGCAGGAGTGAGAACATGAGAGGGGATATTACAGGGCTCTACTTGACACGCAAAAATACTGCAGTCGCAAAATGGATGGAAAGCTTGGTCTTTCCGTGATGCTGCTTCAGATCCTTCTCGTCATACAGGAAACTAAGAACACCTTGGACATTTTTAACACGTAGTAAAAGCCTGCTAAGGTCAGTGAAAAATGCAGCTGCTTCAGCAGGCAAGCCAAGCCGAACCTGGTGTCAAGAAAACGAGACTGGCAGAGTTCAGGGCTGGGAATGCCAGGAGCTGTAAGAAATACCAACCTCACCAGCTGAGCAGAAAAGAGCTAACAAATTGTTAGGATCTGGCTTTTTGCCTAAACCCAGATGCCCATTTTAATCCAAGAGCCCCTTCTGCTTTGCAGCAGGGGACAACAGGAATAACAAAAATTTCCAATACATAAGCGCATAATTTCTTGTCAAACTAAGCCTATGATGGGGTGTCGAACATTTTCACCGGAGGCCACAGCAGCCCCGCAGTTGCATTCAAAGGGCCGAATGTAATTTGAGGATTTGGCCCACAGGGCTTGTGTTTGTTATGTGCATCGTGCTCCTTTATCGCCGACTCTGTCTCGTAACACAAAAGACATACTGGCTTTTCCTCCCTGAAACACAAACACGTATTTGCTTTCCCATCTATCAATAAATCGCCTTCCTTCCGCATCAATCTTCCTCTTACTGGACATTTTGGGATTCAAATTGCTCCACCAAAGACGGTAAGATGTGTCACCTAAGTAAAAGATCTAGATGATACTTTCACCTCCATCAACTAGTACTGAAGAAAAACCAAAATCCTGGACCTTTCACAATAAGCCCCGTGGTAAGTCAGAACGCTTGCTGAGCCTGTCGCAAAACATCTGCCATGAAGATCTCACATTGGTGACCTCCACTAGTGGCAACCACGGCAAACCGTGTCTTACGGAAGTGAGGCCATGGGTATCGACCACACGGCAGCTCATCCCATTTCAATCCCTCCCCCAAATCTACCTGCAAGTTCTTGAGAGCTCCTCTCACCCAGGTGAGATGGAGAAGAGACATCCGTCCCTCAGCCCAAGTAGATTCACTAATTCCTACATTGGCTTCGCCATCCCAGGCTGCTCCCTTCAATTCTTGAATTAGATTCTGGAGGAACTGTTACTCTTTTAGCAACTAATTTGAATGAAAAAAACCTATTGCTATAATAAAAGCATTCTGAAACTAATAGACACTGGCAGATCATCTTCTCAGGCCATTTTGTCCATTAACAGCAGCTGTGTCATGCACCTGTGCTGTTAGATTGCCCACAGAAGAATTCGCAAGACCTATGAAGATGTCACATATTTCCTTATTTGCAGAACAGAATCTACAATGATTATTGAAGTGTATCACCACTATCCATATAAAATAAATGAGAGATACTCCATAGATAGTGTGAGGACATCACTATCATCTGTATCACACTTGACTGATGAGTTCTCTGCCCTTACCTGAAGTTTGAGGCCAAACTTTTGCCAAGAGATTTTAGATTTAAAACCCATCACCATCCGCCAGAACAATCCTAAGAAAACAGAACTAACCAGCCACCTCCAAAAACCATCTTCCAACTGCTCTTGGACACTGCACCCAAGAAAAAGACCAGCAAGACAAAATCCCCTCAAAGGGTCCCCACGGGGAGGTTGGGAAGACACAAGAGCGCACGCAGTTCACGTTTGGGCTGCAAAGCAAGCAGAAAAGAAAAATCCAAATAAAACCACAGGATGGGACTCGAGAACAGGTTGTGTCACAGAAGAACCAGTTTCCCGGTCCCAGCTCCCCTGCCAGGGCCAGAGCAACGGGACCCTGGGCTTTCCCCTCACACCCATCTACTCTCCCCACGAAAGGACATCTGGGTTCCTCCAGCGCCCACCACAGCCCAGCCTCATATCCAGCTATCGCTCCCAATAAATCATTTGGCAAATCAAGGAGCGGTTAAAACTAACGATGGTGAACAACCCACCAGAGCACAGGTCTGTGCTGACTTTACAGCAGCAGGGAAGTCTAAAAGACAATCAATATTTTTGTACCCATAAAATAAGAGGACACTGAAGGAATATCTGTGGAGTCACACTGGGGGTTTGTTCGGGGTTTTTGCTGCTCTTGTTTTTAGTTTGGGTTTTTTTTTTGGTTGTTTTGTTTGTTTGGGCCCATTTTGGTTTTGGTTGAGTGCCTTTTTTTCCCCCAGTCATCTTTCCTATGAGAACAGCAGCTTGAGCCTCCCTCTAAGGCTGAAGAAAGATTTAAATGTACTTCCTGGGAAAAAGAAAACCACACAAAAAACCCACCACCCAAACTTTGAGCCCAGCAGGAACTGTTTCAAGCAGCTACAAGCAACTGCAGAAACAAATAAGAACGTGTTAGGCTGTACCTACTAATCACCACAGGAGACACTAATATGAAAAGTGCTTCTATCTGCATTTTAGTTCCTGACACCTACCTGAACAGATTAAATTACTAAAGCGTTCACACAGCAAAATGGAAGCACTGCAAATAGAACCCAGCCAAATACCTGAACCATCAGCCTCTCTCCAGCTCTGTGTTGCTTGCAGGCACTTAGTTTGTGCTGTATTTGTATTTTTATGCAAGACTGAACACTGATGGAAAGGGAATCAGCATTTTCTCAGGCTGCAAGATTGGCTAACAACCTCCTTTCCCATTTCAAGGGGCAGCACACTTGCTTCAAAACTGCACTGCCTGTGCCCTAAACCCAGTCCACACAAAGGCTGCAAATCTCACACAAGCTACCAGTTATCATTCAGTTTTGGAGCATTTTGGGAAGCTCAGCCTTTCAGCGGAGCAGCAACTTCAGAAAGGTGCAGAGCAGATACTTACAGTGTTGTAATGATCGACATAAACCGCATTTCCCAAGCCAAACACAGCGTATCTCAGGCCTTTCAGATACGTTTTCCCAAAGCGAAAGTCACGCGCTGCCTCTTCTAACCCCTTGCAGAACCACGCTGCACTCTCGGTTGGCTGCCCGTCAGTGTACGTAGCTACCAAGAACACACAAACGTTCCTGCCGGTTGTCTAATAATATCAAGAGAATAGAAGAGATCGGTGCATTTCTCAGAACGCTTCCCATTAGTAAGACAACTGGAACACATGGGGAGTTGGAAGAAGTTAAAAGATGAGGTTTTTTCTAAGTGGGATTTTGGTGTGGGATGCTGCAGGTGATAACCCCAACAGTGGCGAACGGCCATCCCCCCTGCAGAGACGCCTTAAATTAGCCAGGAGAGATCAAACTGTCTGTCTGCTGCTTCACAGAGGTGGTACAAGAGAACAGAACATCTCCCTTCCCCACCCCAATCAACAGCTTCTTGAGCAGACTCTTGCAGCAATCAAGTTTCTCACTGATTCAAAAAAACAACTATCAATATTCACAGAAGAAAAATGCCTCAAGGATTACTCCATCTAAATATGACCAGCAAGGAGTTTTTAGCTTATGAGCCTGTGAAGGCTGCAAATTGTCACCATCTGCTTGTTCTGGCTTTGAACCCTTCCCTGGGGATACAGAGACAGAACAGAGGGACCTGGTGCAACCGCTCTCACTGAACTCACACCTGAGTTACAGAACCAGCTCATACCAAGTCACTGTCACCATCAAAATACTCTAGGCAATCCTCTCCTAGGAATATTCAAAATTTAGGTGTTTTCTGCTGAGGGTTGATGGGCTACACTTATACAGAAGGGAAGCGATTTTTAACACACAGCATTGGGAATTTCCAGAATAATAGGAGAGAAATACAAGGGGAAAAGAGCCTTCGCAACACAAGGAAAAGCTTTTCTTTATTAGTCATATTTATAAGGTACTTACCTCCTCTGGATCATAATCTCCCATGCTGATGACTTCCACAGGCAAACAAAGTGAAATAACGGCTTCAGCCAGACCTCTGGCAAACCTCCAAAAAAAAAAAAAAATAGGAATTTATCAATTGCTTCAACCCAAGCATGGTAGCGACCAAACAACCCCCCACACGCCCAGTCACAAGACACCTCCCACAACAGAAAGAACAAAGACATCCGAGAACTGGACACTGGACCTAGAATTCCTCATGTTAAGAAAAAAAAAAATCAAGTATATTGGCTGCAAGAAGAGAGTGACATGAATTTTAATGACTAATGATTTCACATTTACACACACCATTTTTTTCAAAAGCACCTAAACCAGTACTTGTCTCTGAGAAGACCCGCTCGCAACTACGGGTACGGCAAGAGTAAACTTTAAACTTCATCATCAATGTCTCTACTGCATGCGCCATTTAAAGCAAGTAGAAAAAAATGTTATTTTTACATAATTTTACGTTATCTTTCATGTTGGGCAATGACTTCTCATGAGCTAATGAACTTTCTGATGTTTACACTGTGCAATACTTCTAAGGCAAGCAACAGACTTGAGTCTCAATATTTCAAATTACTTCATGTAGGTGGGGAAAAAAAAAAGTAACTGATACCTTTGCTGTGCCAGTCTGAGACCCATAGAAAATCTTTACTTTGCCTCCAGGGTGGCTGATCCATTTACGAGTTTGTCTTCTATTCCTTCAGAAGAAGCTGGATTCCCATTGGATTTTTCACCCTAAGAAACAAGCACCACTTCTCATTCAATCCCTTTTCAAAGTGATGTTAACCCCATTCTCCCAAAACCACTTAAAACACCTATCCTGTGAACAGACTCTCAGCACTAATTAAATGAGGCTATCAAAGCATTTTAGCTTCTCACACCCAGAGAAAGACACAACCACGTCTCTGAACTAGGCCACGCTCCAATAAACTCAGGTCACACGCAGCCGGATCCAGCTGAACGCAGGAACCTCCCAACTCGCGCAGCAGAACTTTGCTCACCTGCGCAAGGAGCTTTTACCATCCTGAACAGCCTAATCCCACTCCCGTCCTAAAACCAGCCCAACCTCATCAGTAACATCAATGGAAAGAGGAACCCGAGAACTCCAGCACAAGTAGAGTGATTGATTTGCAGTGACAGAGCAACCCAGGCTGACACGATCTCTCAGTAACGACGGGAGAAGCGTTCAGCAGAGAGCTGCTCCAACATCAGAGCAACGAGGGCACCGAGTCACCCACAAACATGAGACCGTCCAGGCTGCGGATTATAACCCTCAGGTGCACTGAACTGTAAGGAACGTTCAAGGAAGAAACGTTGTTTTCACAAAACTGGGGAGCTGGCACCTGACCCCAGCGAGGGAAGGGACCGAGACACATCAGACTGTGAATCCTGAATGTAAAACAAAATCTCTTCAAACTAATCCCAGAATGCAAACTGACACCTGTATTTACAAGTTAATCTAGAGGGAAGGACGGCCAAAGAGCCAGGAACCCATTTTTAAATAGATCAATAAGGGAAAGGGTGTTGTTCGGATTAGATGAATGAAATACGTAAACTGAGGCAGGTGTCGGGTGCTCTGTAAACCCTGAAGAACCGACCAGTGGGCAACAGGGGAGGGAAATTGCACCCAGGGTTTGGGGGGATATAAACGGGGGCTTTTTGCCCTATTATGCGTGCCTGCCTTTAGGGAGAACACCCGGTCTTGCAAAATCATTAACAAAATGTGCTTTGCTGAGAGATCCTGCCTGGGCCTGTTCTATTGGCAAGGTGATCGTTTCCTACACGACCACACCTGGGCTCCGCAGTGACCCACGGGGGGGCCCACAGTGGGGCAGCACGTGTCACTGCACCAGTGGGGACCGTCACCCGGCAGCCACTCGCCTCCACACGCAGATTTCGGGGCCTTCTTGGACAAAAGCACTTCCATCTTCCCTTGCCTTCTTTCTGGTTTTGGTGGTGAGGAACTGAACGATGATCCAAATGCTGATCCCAATGATACAGGGAATTGACCTTCTCCCCTGGAGAAGTTGTAGAAACTGAGGGCAACAGAAAGTAGAAATTTGGAAAGGTTGTTAGATGAAGCTTGGAGAGTATTCAGTAACAGGGACAAGGAAGATTCTTGAAAGGATAAGTAAGTATGGAACTGAAGAGGTTGGAAGGCTTTGAAAGCCTTTAGAGAGAAGTCAGTATATATGTTGGGAAAATGAACGTTGGGGAAGGTACAGAGGAAGTAGGCAGAGAGAGAAACAGACAGTAGCAAGTTTTGAAAAAGACTGATGGGAACCTGGAATGAACAGAAACAAGTGGAATTTTTGGTGGATTGACAACAAGTAACAATTACATAGTAGGTAAAGGGAGTCACTGGCCAAAGTGAACGGGCATATTTTTGTGAACCTTTGAAATACAAATTGGGTAAACAAGTAGGTATTGATAAATTTCTATATATGTCCAATTCCTTCCAACCTTTTTGAGAGAAGGAATTTGGCCAGTAATAGAGAAATTAATACAAATCAGGTTATAAACAGAATAATAAAGGACCTCTACCCAGTGGTAGCAAACACCTTTCTGACTGTATTAACTCTAATTTGATTTGGCTTACTGTTTTAGATTTGAAAGATGCCTTTTTGCCTCTCTCTCCGTGAAGCCAGCCAGACAATATTTATGTAAAACCCAGCTCACCTGGATGGTGTTGCCACAAGGATTTAAAAACAGCCCAACAGTACTAGGAAATCAGCTCGCTAAAGATCTTGAATCTTGGGAAGCCCCATCTGATGAAGGACAGATGCAACAATATGTGGATGATCGCTACCAGGACACAGAAGACATGCATAACCTGAACTGTAAGCTTATTGAACTTTGGGGGCTCCAAGGATACCAGGTATCACAGAAGACAGCCCAGATGATACAGCAACTCATGAGTAACTCATTTGGGCTATGAAATCAGCGTAGGGCAGAGGACCCTGGGCCAGGCTCGAAAGGAGGCCGTATGCCAAACATCAAAGCCTCAAACTGTAAAAGAATTACGGACCCTTCTTGGGCATGACAGAGTGGTGCCGGTTGTGGATTTATAATTATGGATTGTTTGTCAAGCCACTGTATGTGCCAGCAGCCACAGATCAGGAACACCTGCAATGGAATAAAGGAGCTACACGAGCCTTTGAAGAACTTGGTAAGGCTTTGACAGCGCCTGCTCTAGGACTCCCAGGTGTGAGTAAACCATTTTTTCTATTCTCTCACGAGAAGCAGGGAATAGCCTTGGGTACACTGGCACAGGATCTTGGCCCGTACCGACGAGCAGCGGCCTATTTCTCCAGACAATCAGATGCAACTGCAAAAGGGTGGCCGGGATGCCCGCGGGCAGTTGCTGCAGCGGTACTGAACATACAGGAGGCCCGGAAATTTACCACGGGTCAGAAAATGGCTGTGCTGGTATCCCACACGGTGCCTACAGTTCTAAAAGAAAAAGGGGGACGTTGGCTTTCCCCACAAAGATTTCTCAAATATCAAGCTAAATCATCCTCACTAACACTGTCAAGCCAGCTTCTTTCCTCAGTGACAACACTGGAAAAACAGTTCATCATAATTGCCTGGAAACCATTGAAACAACATAATCCAGCCAAGCAGATCTAAAGGACATAGGATTATGGAGAACACTGAGAACTGCCTTACGGACGAAAGCAGCAATATCCTGAACGGTGAAAGGCACGCTGGTTATGCTATAGCTACTAGCCATGAAGTGATGGAATCTGGACCTCTGTCTGAAAGTACTTCAGCACAAAAGGCAGAAATAATCGCCCTTACCTGTGCTCTGGAACTAGCCGAAGGTAAAACTGTGAACGTTTATATGGACTCTAAGTATGCTTTCAGGGTTGTGCACGGAACACTTTGGAAAGAAGAAGGACTCTTGAACTCTCAAGGCACACATATCAAACGTGCAGGAGAAATATCGGCAGCTCAACTTCCTAAGAAGGTGGCAATCATGCATATCCAGGCCCACCAGAAAGCGAGCTTGGAATTGGAAAAAAGGAAATGAGCTGGTGGACAGGGAGGCAAAACTGGTGCCTAAGCAAAAGGTAAAAGCGGAAAGTGCCCTAGTCCCCGACGGGCAGGTTATTTTAGAAGGTAAGCCAGAATATACTAAGGAAGACCAGACACTTAGTATAGATTTAGAGGAATCATATCATGAGGAAGGGTGGGCTCACGCCCCACAAGAGAAAACTTATTGTTACCTCCTATTTAGTTTGCCCTTTAGTAGCAGAAACATTATACGAACATTTGATCAAAAATAGTAACTACAAATTGGTACACTACTGTAAGACAGGTGACACAGCAACGCGCTCTTTGCCTCCAGACTAATCCTAAGAATATACCTAAGCTAGAAATGGGTCAAATTGGGAAAGGAAACGGACCTGGGCAATAATGGTAAATTGATTTTTCGGAACTCCCAAGAAAAGGGGGGTGCTGATATTGCTTGGTACTAACTGATACCTTTTCAGGTTGGCCAGAAGCACTCCCTACCAGAACAGCAAAAGCTCGGGAGGTAACTAAAACATGAGCACAAGAAACAATACCAAGGCTTGGTGTTCCAGCTGATATATCCTCTGATAAAGGGCCACATTTTAAATCAAAAATTGTACAGCAAATCAGTCAGCACTTGAGAATAGACTGGCAACTACATACACCTTATCATTCTTCCTCCAGTGGCCAGGTAGAAAGAAAAAAAAAAAGATGAAGTGAGTCATCTAATTGAACAACAAATTGTAAATCTGGGGCAGGAGGCAAATTTGGCTTGGTCTCAATCTTCACCTTTGTCCCTCTTGCATATGAACAAGGCCAAGGGCAAAGAAGGGTTAAATCCTTTTGAAATCCTGGATGGGAGACCCTATAGTGTACAGAAGGGGATGTCTGCACAAGAAGGGGATGAAATTATGACTTTTTATATGGTTATATTGCGTAAACAACTTAACAAAATTGGGAAGAGTGTTTGCAACTTGGAGTAGGGGTCTGGATGGGCCAGTACATAACATCCAATTGGGCGATTATGTGTCTGTGAAGTCTCTTGCAGAAAAGGACTTTGGAATCACAACAGGAAGCCCATTTCAAGTCCTCCTGGCATCCTTCACTGCTACCAAGATTAAAGAACGGAATGCCCGAATCCATCATTCTAGAGTGAAGAAAGTCTGCAAAGCACCACGAAGGGTAACCCAGGCGCAACCTGGAAAATGCCGTTTCTTACGGTCATAACCCTAGCACACGGATGGGACGAAAATTGCCATGAGCAAGATCTGAATAAAACCATGGGGGAACGCTTTAAATTGGTGCTTTGGAATCAAAACCATCAGAGTGTATATATTACATTGCCCACTTCCGCAGAAGAAAGCTTTACATTTGTAGTAATTAACCAAAACCTTCCTGAAATTCTATCAAAGAAATTAGGTTATGTCCACCCTGACATGTTTTGGTCCTTCTGGGTAACCTTTTGGTCCCTTTGGTCCTTCTGGGTGACCAACCCAAACGGCACTTCCTACCTCAGCAAGAAGAAACCCAAAAGAGAAGACAAATGCTACAGCTGCAGTGAGCGGGGTCACCACGCCAAAGAACGCAAGCTCCCGTCGCAGCCCAGAAGATGCCATTCCTGCCGGAGCACCAGCCACATGGCTGTCAGCTGCCCCAAAAGAGCTCAGCAGCGCAGAAGACAAACACCAGGAGCCTGACTTTTGCATTAACATTAAAAATCTGTTGAAGGATAGAGATGGGTTTTCTCAGGTAGAAGTAGCCTTCTTACCTGCGGCCAGAGAAAACATAGACAATCATCACATTAGTAAAAGAATTTACTAACCTCTTAGCAAAGGGGGGAATGATACAGGGAACTGACAATTAACTAATTAACACTTGACACTTAAGGAACTAACCCTACCCCACATCACTAAAGACACTTAGAGAGCTAACCCTTTAACCCACATCACTATTGCCTAGCCTTGTTTAACTCTGTGTAACTTATTGTACGAAAAACAGGACTTCACTGATGCCTTGCAAAGATCACAATCCTCGGGTGCATCCTTGGGTGAACTAGATTACAGAAACTTGGACACAGTTTTAACCAACTCAGCAGTCTGAGACCCAACCAACTCATCACACTGGACCAAAGGTGATCGGGTACAGAGAAGAGGACCCGGGGTCACGATCACTGCGCAGCTGCAACCAGGAGGAGCCGGAGACTCTGGAAATGGTCTCCTGAACTCATTGCAATAAGAACCGCCTTCTCGGGGACAGGTTATGAATATGTACAGGTGTTCCTAAAACTTCCGTGAATATGTAACGCTTTACTGCATTTAACCAAGCTCACAGCTACTGTAATTTTACACACGTATTAGGTGAAATGATTCCCCGTGTGTCCGGCATCGTACCTAAATACATACCTTCCTTATAACCTCAAGGGTTGTAAGGTCATTCCATGCCTCACCAACAGCAACAACAGAATCAACGTAAAGTCTGTGCAGCCATAAGGACACCAGGGAAGTATAGAAGAAGTTCCACGTATCCATTGAGACATCTAGATCTGGAATAAATAACAGATTTAGCGAAAGCAGATTCCTACAGGATGAATTCAGTGTAAGCACACAAGAAAAATAATCATACAGGTTCTGTTCTAAGGAAAGGCAGAAAATACTTTTGTGCTGTGCAAGTGCCTGAAAGTAAAGAGTCCTTGCAAAACGTTCGCTGGCCTTAGTTTTGCGCGGACCTGACACAGGCAGATCTCTGGAGCTAAAAAGCTCCATGTCAGGGGAGAAATCACTGCCACAGAGGCTGCTGCCGAACACAGCCCTTGCTTGTGTACATGAGACACCACACTGGTTACAACAACAGCTTCGACCCAGAGTTTCAAGGCCAGACTAAAACCTGGAAACCTTCAAAGTACTTTTTCAGAATTCTATCACGTGGGTGACGGTTGGTTCAGAACAACCCACACTGTTCTGAACCAACTTAAAAATTCAGGGTACATAACGCTGCAGCCAGGAGTGCACCTGTGCAGTCACCGACACTACCTACCTCAGAAAAAAAAAAAGCATTTAAGAGTTTAAATAAGGTTTGTTTGCAACACTGATGGACTGAGGAACGCAGATGACACCCTCCTGCTCTTATCCACAGTCCTCTTGGATCTTGTTTCTGCAGACGTGAGACGAGCTCAGAAACCGAGCATTTCCAAGAGGCTGGAAGCTTTGCTAACTTATTTTTCCCCTGGGCTGTTACTAATGCTAAAAAAGCTTCTTTCCCCCTCACCCCTCCACAATTAATACTGAACCCCAAAAAAGAAAAGAGCCGAGGGGCTCCCAGGCCCGTTCAGCAGCTCATCCTGTGCCTCCAGCACGACTGGTTTATGTGGGCAGCCCACAGGGGTGGGTTTTACCCCTCCAGGGGGCTCCAGAAACCTGCAGCAGCCCAAGTACCCCACACCCTGTGCCCACCCCAGCACGCGCCATCCTGCACCCCCAGCCCATCCCTCCCGTGTTCACCCACCCCTCTAACCCCCCATACAAACCCCTCACACTGACCCCCACATCCCACACCCCAGTAACTGCCTCAGAACCACCCCCCCAGTTATTACCCCTTCACATACCCCCAGATATCACCCCCCCCCCCCCCCACACACACACATTTTCCCGCCCCGTGGTTATTACCCTTCCCCCCTCACACACACACACTCCCAGTTATTACCCCCCCACACACACACTCTCCCCACCTCAACATCATTACACCCCCAGTTATCACCCCCCACCCTACAGCTATCACCCACCCCCCCATGGCTATTATTCACACACACAGTTATTGCCCCCTCCATAGTTATTACCCACACCCACCCCTCACAGCCCCCCCAGTTATTACCCCCACACACTTCTCCCCTCCCCACAATTATTGCCCCCAAGGGTTATTACTCTTCCCTCCCTCACACCCCCCGCCCCCCCAGCCCAGTTATTACCTTCACGCACAGTTATTACCCCACACACACCCCCCCGGGGTTATCACTCACACACGCACAGTCATCACCAACACCGTTATTGTCCCTCTCACAGTTACTACCCCTCGCATCCCCCCAGTTATTACCCCCACATGCACAACTATTACCCCCCCACACACACATGCACTCCCCCCTCAGGGTTATTGCTTCGCCCCGTTATTACCCCCACACACCCTACGGTTCCCACTCACACCTCCCCAAGTCATTACCCCCGACCCCGCCGCTATCAACCCCCCACACCCACCCTCCTCTCATGGTCATTACTCCGCCCCTCACACACACCCCTTCCCCCGCCCCGTTATTACCACTGGCCCTCAGAGTTATTTAGCCCAAACCCTACGGTCACCCCCCACAGTCCTCACAGGTTCACGTCCCTCACGGTTATTCCTCCCCCCATACACCGCAAGCTCCCCAGACCCCCGCCCCTTCCGGCCACCGTTTCCCGCCGGACGGTTCTTGCTGGCGCTCCTGGGGGCGGCGGCCACCAATGGGAAGGCAGCGTGAGGCGGCCCCTCGGCCGTGGCGCAGCGGCGGCCGGCGCCGTGTCCGTCTTCACCCCCACCAACCAGGGGGAAAGCGCCGGGAGGCGCTTCGGGATCGCCTGTTACCGCAACAAGGCCATGGGATGGCGCAGCGGAGCGTGAGTGCCGGCCCGGGGCCTGCCCGAGGGCGGGAGGGAGGCGTGTGGGGCGCAGGCCCGTGTGGGGCGCAGGCCCGTGTGGGGCCCGGCTGGGGGGGGCTTGTGTGGACCTCCCTTGGACACTCTGAAGAGCAGAGGGGCCCTGCAGAGGGACCGGGACAAATTGCAGAGCCGGGCAATCACCAAGCACATGAAGTTCAACAAGAGCAAGTGCCGGATCCTGCACCTGAGCCAACCCCGGCTGTACAGACAGACTGGGGGACGAGGTGCTGGAGAGCAGCTCCATGGAGAGGGATCGGGGGTTCTGGTGGACGGCAAGTTGAACGTGAGCCGCCGGTGTCCCTGGAGCCAAGAGGGCCCCGTGTCCTGGTGCACCCAGCACAGCACGGCCAGGCGGGCAGGGGGGGATTGTCCCGCTCTACTCTGCGCTGGGGCGGCCTCACCTGGAGCATCCACTGTGTGCAAGGCTGGGGACACAGGAGAAAAGGAGACAAAGCTACTGCAGCGTGTCCAGAGGAGGCTGCGAAGCTGGTGAAGGTTTGGAGGGGAAGCCAAATGAGCAGCGGCTGAAGTCCCTGGGTTTGTTCAGCTGGAGCAGAGCAGACTGAGGGCAGAGCTCATGGGCTGCAGGTTCCTCAGCAGGAGCAGGAGGGGCAGGGCTGAGCTCTTCTCTGTGACAGTGACAGAGCCCGGGGAATGGCAGAAGATGTGCCAGGGAGGGTCAGTGGGACATGAGGAAAAGGTTCTTCACCCAGAGGTGCTGGACACTGAACAGGCTCCCAGGGATGTGTCACGGCCCCAAGCCTGGCAGTGTTCAAGGAGAGACTGGACAATGTCCTCAGGCACACGAGGTGACCTGTGGGGTTTCCTGTGCAGGGACGGGAGTTGGACTCCATGATCCTGGTGGCACTGGGGGAGCTGGGAAGGCCCCTTTCAAGCCAAACTATTCTGTGATCCGTGTAGGTGCCTTCCAACTCAGCACATTCTGTGATTCTATGACCCAGTTTTGTGGGGCAGCCCCGTGTGGGCACCCAGCTGTGGCAGGGGAGAGGCCCAGGTGGGGCCTGGCTGTGGAGCCGGGGAGCTTTTGTGGTACGCGGCTCTCCAGCCCAGGAAGGTGGTGGGATCTGTGTGAATCCGGGTACGCGGAGCGCCCTTGGGCACAGGGCAGTGCCCTGCGCTTTCCTGGGGAGTTACATCTCAGGAGTAGAAGTTTCCAGGCTCGTTGGCAGCACAGGTTGTTCCTCCTTGCTAAAAACTCATGTTCTTTTTTATATTGTTGACTTCACAAATTTTCTAACCGTGCCCTAATCTCTAGGGAGAAAGATTTTGATGAGGTCCTGCAGACACACAGAGTGTTTGTCAACATTTTCAAAGGCCAGGTGGCAAAGAAAGATGATCTTGTTAAAGCATTTGTGACGGATGACCAAACAGAAATCTGTAAGATGGTAGGTTTCAACCACTTTGCGGTTAGCAGCTTTATAAAAGCTTGGAGAAGACTTTCCCCTCCAGGGATGGTGACTCCAGCACTGCCCTGGGCAGCCTGCTCCAATGCCCCACAGCCCTTTGGGGAAGAAATTGTTCCAAGATCCAACCTCAGCCTCCCCTGGGGCAACTTGAGGCCGTTTCCTCTGCTCCTGGCGCTTGTTCCTGGGGAGCAGAGCCCGACCCCCCCTGGCTCCAAGCTCCTTTCAGGCAGTTCAGAGATCAGAAGGTCTCCCCTCAGCTCCTGTTCTCCAGCTGAACCCCCCAGGTCCCTCAGCTGCTCCCATCGCACTTGTGCTCCAAGTCTTGAATATTTTATATGTATTTAGCTGAAAAGAGTTCTGAATACTCTGTAGAATATACAGCTTTTATACACTGATGTCTGTGGACACAGAAAAAAAAAGAATTACCAGTGCTGAAGAGTTTCTCACCTAAGGTATATTTTTAAGGATGCAGGGGATGCAAAGGGGACAGTTGCTCACTTGGGGAAGTCCAATGAAATGTTAAGAACAGATCTAATTTCTTAGTCCTTCTTGGTAGGATATGAACTGTGGGCTTGTTGTGAATTCAAGGAAATCTGTGCATCTTTTTTTGTAGTTTTTCTGTGGTGAGTTTTTTCTTTGAAATCTCTCCGTGCTGTCTGTCATAATGACATACATTATTAATACTGTTATTTTTTTATCCACTTCACATCTGACCAAACCATTCAAGCAATTGTTAAATTTAACAGAGTTACTAGATTTTTCACTCTGTAGTCAAACCCATGACATTTATTAACTGGGTTTTTTTAGTTATTTACTGTCCAGATTTTAACAGAAGGAGAGCTGCAGGTATCGGACAAAGAACGGCACACGCAGCTGGAGTAGATGTTTAGAGACATCGCGACCATTGTCGCTGACAAATGCGTGAATCCCAAAACAAAGAGGCCGTACACAGTGATCGTCATAGAAAGAGCCGTGAAGGACATTCACTACTCCGTCAAACCAAACAAGAGCACGAAGCAGCAGGTCTGTTTTCTTGCAAAATCGGTTTCAGGTCAGAGTTGGTGGCTTCAAGTGTAATTTCTCTGTTTGCAGCCACAGAGTGATCAGCAAAGCCCTGGGGGCTGAATTCTGCAGAGTGATTCTTCATCCAGCCGGTGGTTGAATGCTGGATGCAAACAGCTGCTGAAACTCGTGCAGTTTGTTTTCTAACAATTCAGGGAAGGGAGAAAGAAAGAAAGAAACTAATTAAAGCAGCAACAGTGATACGCCTGGAACAGAAAGAAAAGTTTTGTCCTTTAGTTTGATTGAGGTAATAAATCGGGCCTTGCATCTGAGCCACATGTTGGTTTGTAGTATAAGTGCTATTTAAGATTTCAGAGGGGCTTTTTAAGCGTTGGAGGGATCACGAATAACAAGAACTCTGCCTTTCCTTGTTAATCTACCAAAGCAGCGTTCGAGCAAACTCCCTGCAGCGCTGACAAAAGTGTCAGAAGCTGATGCGAAGGATTTGAGGTTTTGGTCTGTGTGATGGTTTTCAAGCAGGTGTGTAAATGCTCTTTGTTTTTAACACCTTTGTAGGCACTGGAAGTGATCAGACCGTTAAAGGAGACCATGCAAATCAAACGTGCTCACATGAGGCTGCGATTTATTCTTCCAGCAAGGGAGGGGAAGAAACTGAAAGAGAAGCTCAAGGTGCTGATTAAAGTGATTGAGAATGAAGATTTCCACCAACAGTTAGAAATTGTAAGCGATAAAGCCTGGCAACTGTGTGGGGGTGTTATTTTTCTCTGCTAAAGTGGCTGAAGCATTTCAAAGGGTTTCCCCAGCTGTGCTTGGCAGAGAGCTAAAGCCAGATGCCTTTCTCTGATGTCTGCATCACCCAAGACACTTCACATTTGGTTTTCCACCAAGCTGAGTGGTGCAGTCGATGCACTGGAGGGAAGGGGTGACATCCAGAGGGACCTGGACAGGCTGGGGGGTCCATGTGAATCTTGTGAAATTCATCCAGGCCAAGTGCGAGGTCCTGCACCTGGGTCAGGGCAATACCCAGTACCAGCACAGACTGGGGGAGGGAGGGAGGGTCAGACGGATGGGCAGCAACCCTGTGGAGAAGGGCTGGTGGGTAACAAAAGGGCCATAAGCTGGCAGTGTGCTCTTGCAGCCCAGAAAGCCAAGTGTGTCCTGGGCCACATCACCAGCAGGTGGAGGGAGGGGATGCTTCCCCCTCTGCTCTGCTCTCCTGGGGCCCCCCAGAGAACTGAGTCCAGCTCTGGGGTCCCCAGCGCAAGACAGACATGGACCCCAGGGGGTCTGTCCCTCTGTCACCAGTGCTGCCTCAGGCCCTCCAGCATTTTAGAACGATGCTAAAACCCAACCTGTGGCTGGCAATGCCAACGCAGGCGATGTGATGGTGAGTTTTGACCCACACATATATTAACCCTCCTAAAACCAACCTGGAAATGACAGATGTTTGTGCCTCCTTGTGTGGAAGCAGCTCTGGCTGCCTCGTCCCACATCCCACCCTTGCAGCTCCAGGACAGACCCCACACTGGTGGCCCTGCCTGCATCTCCCGTCCCATAACAGCCAAAGGAGCTGCTTGTTTTGGCCTCCAGCTGGCTGATTTAGCCTGGTTCCCTTTCTCCATGAGCGATAAAACCCGGTGCTGAGGCTCCGGTGTCAGTCCCAGCCTGTGCCTATCCTTCGTTGTGTGTCATTTCATGTGATTTTGATCACATCCTTGAAAACAAAAACAAACCTCCAACGCACTCAACCTCAGCCCTCCCAGGGCAGAGATATTTCCGCGTGGTGAACGCTCCCGTGCAAATTCTCCCATGTCCTATTTTAGGTTTCTCACCGGCAGCGGCTGCAGACAACTGCGCTGGAGCTCCTGTCAAGCCTTTGGCAGTGGTTGTTGTGGAAGGAATAAGGGTCTCTCAGGGCAGAAGAGGAAATCTCTCCTTTCCTTCCCTGGGCTGTGTCACCCCCCCACCTGCCACCTAATGAAACCCCAATGGCATCAGCCCTTTCCCTCCCCTGCATTTCTTAATTTATTCCTTACATTATTAATTTTCCTATATTGGAGGGCACCGTGCAACCTTTCTTTTTCCAGTGTTTGGGAATGTGTGTGCTCCCCTGCGCACTGGTGGCGTCACCATCATTGGAGGGGTTGGACAGATGCAGAGATGAGGTTCTCAGGGACATGGGTTAGTGCTAGGGGTGGGTTATGGTTGGATTCCATGATCTTGAGGGTCTCTTCCAGCCAAAATAATTCAATGATTTTATGACCTCCATCTTGGGGATGCCCCGACATGGGCTCTACTGCCCCATGGCCCCCATGGGGTGGGGACAGTGCCCTACTGTGCCCCATGCAGCTCCCCTGCCCAGTGCAGGCAGGCTGTCCCAGGCAGGGCTGTCCTGTGTGGCTCAGGGGTCACTTTGGCAGAGGGATGCTCCTGACCCTGCCACTGCCTTCCTGGTTGGTTGTATTTTGGTGTTTTCTTACTCTAGAAACCCAGGCATTGCCTCTGGTGTCTTCCCACTCGCTCCTGTACCTTTTTGCCACTTGTCACATCCATTTCCACGGCCGCCTCTCCCGGGCCAGGCTAAGACAGCGGCAGTCAGTCCGATTGCACCCAGTGTTGTCTCCCGGGCAGGAGCTCGCTGGTGGGGTGACGTCTTCTCCTCGCCTCACAGACATGGTGAGGAGTTGGGATGCGGTGTCTGAACACATTCAGGGAATGCTCATGATAAAGCAGTTGGCCTTTATCTTCTGCTCACAACTTAACAGTTTCAGGAGACCTGAAATTCCTGTGTTGCTGCGTGTCGTTGCTCTTCCCCTCCTTTCAAGGCAGCTAAAGCATCTCAGTGTTCCCTTGCATCTGGCAAACAGGCCACAGACCGGATTCTCCAAAAACTGAGATGGAAAAATGGAGTCCAGCTTTGTCAGAGAGAAGTCTTCAACACGTTTTGTGGCTTCTCTGTTGGCCAGAGTGCAAAGACCAGACCAAGAGCCTGAAACAACTGGCACCAGGGGAGGTTTTAGGTGGGATATAGGGGACAATTTCTTCCTGAAAAGGGCTGTCGGGCATTGGAACAGGCTGCCCATGGCAGTGGTGGAGTCACCATCCCTGTATGTCCCTTGGGACAGCCGTGTCATAGAATCACAGACTCATTTTGGTTGGGAAAGACCCTCAAGATCATTGAGTCCAACCGTTAACCCAGCCCTGGCACTAACCCACGTCCCTGAGAACCTCATCTCCGTCTGTCCAACCCTCCAGGGATGGTGACCCCACCACTGCCCTGGGCAGCCTGTTCCAATGCCTGACAGCCCTTTGGGGAAGAAATTGTTCCCCAGATCCAACCTCAACTTCCCCCGGCGCAACTTGAGGCCATTTCTGTTTGTCTTATCGCTTGTTACGCTTAGGGTGGTGAGAGCCTGGCCCAGGTTGGCCAGAGAGGTGGTGGATGCCCCGTCCCTGGAGACATCCCAGGCCAGGCTGGACGGGGCTCTGAGCAACCTGAGCTGGTGACAATGTCCCTACTCAGGGCAGGGGGTGTGGTGGGTTGCAACTTGGGCAGCTTTTGCAACGGATTTGTGGTGTCTCTGCACCCCTGTGCAGTTGTATGGATGTGACTGTGCTTGGCTGCAGGATGCTGGAGGAGGAGCTGAGGGCAAAACTGCAGTCCGAAGAGGCCCGGCGAGACCGGTCGCGAGCCCAGCTGCTGAAGAACGAGGAGCTTCTCCTTGAATTTGAAAACAGAATCGACCACCTCCTATTCCATCTGCACGGCATCACCGTGCCTGGCCAGGTATTCACCCAGCGCTGGGTGGCGCAGTGACACAGCGCGGTGACACTTGGCGCAGCCACCGTCACCCCAGGTGGCTCATTTTGCCCACCAAGGTGGTTCTCTCCGTCTCCAGGATGACTCTCTCCTGTCCCGGGGGGTGGAGGAGAAGCTCCAGTACCTGGGCCAGAAGCTGCAGTACCTGGCACAGCGGGCGGCCCACCTGCCCCCTGAGTGCAAGATCCTGGATAAGAGCAACGAGATACGTGGGATGTCCATCCCTGCTGGGGTCTTCGGGAACCCGCAGCAGGCTCCTCCTGATGGCCCGTCCCAAGTGTCCCCCAGGGGGACATCAAGGGCACCTCTTGGGTTGTAACACCCACCTCCCCTTCAACAATTAACCCAGGGTGTCTTTCACAGATTTTTGTGAAGGCCAGGGATTTTCTGGAGAAAAAAATGTCGAGTGATCCTCAGAACGTGGTGGTTTCCTTTGAGGAGAGAGACAGCAGCGATGACGGTAGGAGAGCTTAGCGGGGACGTGTCCCACGGCGACTGTCCCTGCCCCTGCCTGTTGGGATTTGTGACCATCCTCGCCTGTCTCTCCTGTCCCAGCAGAGCCCAGCCCATGAGTTCTCTCCAGACCTTGGGGCTGTCTCCAAGGCTTTGAGCATGGGTGGTGCTTTTAGGTGGGGATGTGGGAGCATGAAGGCAGCTGGCGGGGTGGTGAGCATCGAACCACAGAAGGAACAAGAAAAGATGCTGTGGGGCAAGGAGGGAGAGCCTTGTCTTCAAAATCACCTGGTTGTGAAGAACAACCAGTGCTGGGGTCTGTCTGTGGCCTCTTCCTATTGGATGCTCTTGGAGGAGCCACTGAGTTTCTGAGCTTGCCACCTGTTTTGAATGAAGCTGGAGCTGCGTCCAGCACCGCGTGGCTCCAGACCTTTCTGGGAAGCCCCAGCAGCTGGGGATGGGCCACAGCAGCGGCACTGCCAGGCCCTGCAGGTCAGCCTGGGATGCTGGGCAGGAAGAGCCAGGGCTTGGCAGGAAAGCTCCCTGTGATGTCACCAGCCCTCCAAAACGTGCTGGCTCTCCCTGGTGACATGGGCACAGCAGAAGTGGCCCTGCAGACCCTCCCCAGCCCGTTTCTCTCTGTTCCCTCCTCCAGAATCCTCTAAATCTGATGACGAAGATGACGAGCACGTCCCCACCCGGGAAGACATCAAGAGGGAGGGGCAGCTGCTGATCCAAAGCAAGAAGAAAGCCAGCGTGTCACGGAATGCACCCCGAGATTAGTTTAAGGGACAAGAGGGTCCAAAACAACTTTTATTAAACCGGTGAGAAACAGGGTTTTAGCCCTCCAAAAGTGACTTAAATATAGGTTCGGGTATCAGTTGAGGAAAATTATGAAGGGGCAGCAACTAGTACAACAGGAGGTCCACAGTGTGCATGCACGTGGCTTCACCCAAAACAATGCCGGAACCGCCCCTGAGGCCCAGAGGAGTACACACTTGCCTGAACACGGTGCGGGATTATTCTTAAAGGGATATAGGTACTCGTAGTGAGTACGGAAAGTGTACGCTCGCGATTCCGTGAGGGTAAATTTATAATACACTCGCAATCCTGCGAGGGTTAATTTACTTACACGTGCAAATGTGCACGGAATACTACACGTGCTTATATGGAAGCACGGGAGGAAAATACACTCGCGATTATGCGAGGAAATAATTTTATACGTGTGCAAATGTGCACAGAAAGTTACTCGTGCATATGTGCACGGAAAGTATAAATACACTCGCGCTTATGCGAGCAAATAATTTTATACATGCTTATATTAAGCACGGGAAGTTACAGGTGCAAATGTGCACGGAAAGTGTAAATATACTCGCAATCCTGCGAGCCATTTTACTCACACCCGTGGCAGCAAGGCAAGCGGAGTCTCCATCCCGGGGAGGAGGGCTCTCGGCGGCAGCATCTCGCTCGTGCTCCGAGAGACCCGCGACAATGGGCGGAGTCTCGACGAGAGTCCCGTTTTTTATAGGCTGATCAGACCTGACTCTAGGCATTCTAGAAGCTTCTCTGCACCCCCGCACCGGTTGTGGGGTGCCCCTGAAGCCTCCAAACATCCCCCACACTGGCCGCGGGCACCCAGCGGCTCACTGGCGCCTCGGCACTCCCGTCTCCTAATGACCCTGAGCCCTTCTCTCTGTCAGCCTCTTCCCGAATGTTCTGCAGGGTACGCTAAATTAGGCTTTTAGACATATCTGTGGAACAGGTTTTTTTCTACAAAGACTACATACAGGTTGCATTGTTTAATGGCAGCATGTACTAATATTATATGCTCAGGTTTCACAGCCACTGATAACATATCCATTTAGACCAGTTTGATTAACAAATATATCGTTAAGTCTATTACAGTCTCTAACCCCAGGAAAAATACACCCACGTGTTTAGTGAGAAATTATATTACGGATATACGCTTGCCTGAATCTGGCAAGGAATTATTCAAGAAAATCCACGGGTTTATAATGAGGAAAACACCTGCCCAAGCGGCGAGGAATTATTTAATACACTCGCTGATCTGGTGAGGAAATAGCTCAGTTCTACCTAGTAAGTTATCGCTCACCCCAGCGAGGCGACGAGGCTGACCCAATCCCGGGAGGCTACTTTAGGTGGCGATCCTGCCTAAGGGGAGGCTTCAGGCAGACAGACCCGCAGCTCCGAGAAGACCACAAACGGCCATTCAACGGGACCCCGTTTATATCCGTGTCAGATCTGACTGTAGGCGGTCTAGAAGCTTCACGGCTTCTCTGCACACCCCTACTGTGGCTACGTGCGCCCCCTCCTCCCTACTAATGACCCTGGCCTGGGTCTCACAATAAGAACCATTAGCTTGCCCCATTGCAGGAGAGGGGGGTGGTGCTGGAGAAGGGGATGTGGGGGGTGCACACATGCAGCTGCCACATCAGTTCTCAGCGGAGGCGGGGCAGGGGGTAGGGGGAGAGTGTACTGCCACACTCCCCATGTACACCTGGATCCTCTCTGGACCCGTCTCCAAGACCCTCCCTGGGTTTCCGTGCCCCCTGCTCTGCTCCAAGTTCCTCCGAGGCCACCCAGACCCCTCTGCCCCTTCCTCTGCTGCCCGTGCAGCAGAGCTGCCTGCGAGCTCGGGCAGAATGTGCCCCTCATATCTCTCATGGATGGGACCCTGCCCCACAGTCTCACAGCGTAGAGAGCCTGGAAAGAGGCTTTGCTTTCAGCCGCTCTGGGTCGCCCATGGCATGGCTGGGCTGGGACAAGCACCAGCCGCCTCCTTCCCCAGGGGAGCTGGAGTTGGTCACATCGTTGTGCAGGTTTTGGCAGTCGTTCTCCTGCTGGTGTTCTTCAGATGACCTGAATCCCAGAGCACAAAATCTTTCCCATTGATATTTGTCCCAAACAGGCACGGGTGTCAGAGCCAGCGAGCTCCAGAGTGAGAGCTGTGCTGTCCCCGTGCTGTCCTTTGTCCCTGCGTGAGCAGTGAAAGCCTGGCAACTGTGTGGGGGTGTTATTTTTCTCCGCTAAAGTGGCCGAAGCATTTCAAGGGGTTTCCTCAGAATTCTTTCCCAGGGCAGTCAGGGTGACTGAGAGCTTCTGTAAACAGTGAGACTGCTGCCAGCAGATCGAGGGAGGTCATCGTTCCCCCATCCTCAGCACTGGTGAATGAAGCCACTCCTGAAGCACTGCGGCCAGTTCTGGGCTACCCCGTACAAGAGAGACATTGACACACTAGAGAGAGTTCACCAGACGGTCACAACGAAGATGAAGGGCCTGGAGCGTCTGTCCAACGGGGACGGGCTGGGAGAGATGGGGCTGCTCAGCCTGGAGAAGAGAAGGCTCCCGGGGGATCTCATCAATGTGCATCAATATCTGAAGGGAAGGTGCCAAGAGGATGGAGCCAGGCTCTTTCCAGAGGCGCCCAGTGACAGGACCAGAGGCAATGAGCACAAACTGCAACACAGGAGGTTCCCTCAGAGCATCAGGACACAGTTTGTTATTACTGCCTGGGTGACTGAGCCCTGGCAGAGGTTGCCCAGGGAGGTTGGGGAGTCGTCAGCTCTGGAGATACTCAAGAGCCGTCTGGACATGGTCCTGGGCAACCAGCTCCGGGAGTCCCTGACTGAGCAGGGGGCTGGACCAGACAACCTCCAGAGGCCCCTCCCAACCTCAACCATTCTGCGACTCTGTTATCTGTGAGTGCAGACATCATCAAGTAGTGTTTGTCCCCTCTGCTGCTCAGCTTAGAAATCTCTGGAAACCTCTAAAGGGAGCTGCAGCGGGACCCGTGTGGGAGCAGGTCCGGTGCTGCCGGAGCCAGTGGGAGACGGTTGCAGCCAGCTCCAAAGCCGGTGTGAGCAGCCATCGCCTGCCAAAGCTGCGCCAGGCAGGGCAGCCGCGCTCCCCGCTGCAGACAGGTTGGGTGAGAGAGGCAGGAAGAAGCGGGGAAGGGTAGAAGGAAGCCCATCGGCGCTTGCAGCCCTGTGTCCCCATGTGGGGACATGGCAGGGGCGGCCTGGGGAAACCCCTCCCGCTCGGGAGACAGTGGGGTGGGGGCAGCTCCCAGAAACCCCTGCCCACTGCAGAGCCCCTGGCAGGGCCTGGGGGGCAGGTGTGTGCAGCCCCTCTGTGACACGGTCCGAGGTCACAGTGGGACAGCCAGACGTCACAGTGGTGACAGCCCCCCTTTCCCTGTCGTGACCAGCATCTGCCCCACTCACCCCGGTGAGGCCGAGTCGACTCCAAGTGCTGAGAGCTGCTCTCGCCACCGCTCTGCTCTGGAGTAGCTGCTCTGCAGTGAGGAGGAGAAGGCGGAGAGAGGGAGCACGACAGCACCAAGGAGTGTGAAAGGTGGAGAAGGAGGAGGAGGAGGAGAAGGAGAAGGAGGAGGAGGAGGAGAAGAGAAAAAGAAGGAGGAGGAGGAGGAGGAGAAGAAGGAGGAGGAGAAGGAGGAGGACAAGGAGAAGCAGTAAAGCCATTGTCCAGCCACTTGCTGCAGTTGTTGACTTGAAGCAGCAGTGGAACTAAGATGGCAAGACAGCTCTTCTTGCAGCCTCACCTGAGCCCAACTATTGAGAAGCTCGAGCGTTATGGTAAGGCCTTCAGGCCCAATTTCACATGTGTGTCTGGGTCAAGGACATCTCTGAAATCAGGATGGAAATCCATAGAATGTGGGGGGTGGTTGCTCAGGAGTGGTGACTACAAGGAGGGACCTGCTTGACCATCCCAAAGGGCTGAGGGGCTGATGTGGCAGCCAGGGCTCCTGGTTCCCTTCCTGACGTGGCCCCTGCCTTCCTGGGGCAGCCCAGGCAGAAACCCCTGACCCCAAAGGGCTGCCCTTGCCTGGCGCTGGGCATTGCCCACGCTGAGCTCATGTCTGAATGGAAGAGCTGAAGGTGCTCGTGGGCCACGTGGGCTCTGTGTGTTCAGAGATGTGACCCGGCAAAACTGGCCCCTGCTGGGGAGACACCAGGGCCTGCCCTGAGCCTCCGAGAGCCGCGTGGAGCACAGCCCCGTGCCCCCGCGGGCATGGCAAAGCACTGCCGGCTTCCCGTGGGAGTGGGTCACACCCTGGAGAGCTGCACCTGCAAGGAAAGGAGCCCCTTGGAGGCAGCATGAGGTGTCCTTTGGTTCTTGCCGGGCTGGAGAGAGACCACCTGAAATGCCTGAGTGAAAGATGCATCGCTCCTTGGACAGGAGTGGGCCGAATGGTCTTGAGCTTGCTGCCTCAGAGCATGACAGGTCTTTCCCTTGTTTTTCCAGAGTTCGCTAAGATTTGGGCCAGCACATCGTATCACCTCAGCCTGCAGCTGGCTCTCCACCAGGTGGGCCTTACCTCCTTCTCCCCTCACACCCTGATGAACGCTGATCAAGTCCTGACAGCCCTTTGCCATGGGGTGCAGCTGTTCTTCCCCTGCGTTGAAAGCAGGAGCAACGCCCCAGCACGACACTGCAATGCACACAGTGACATGGACACCTTCTCTGTCCATTCAGATGTACAAGAAGGTCCCCCCGTCAGAGTTGCATGTGAAAACCTGGAAGCCTGGGACACATCTGGATTTATTCCAAGCGTGGGAACCCCCTGCCTTCTATCTGATTGAGCCAGAGGGTGTTTGTCAGCTTTCCCTCACCTATTTGGTTCTTCGTAGCTGAAGGGGGGTGAGAGGGAAAAGCGCAGCCCCTGTTTGTGTTCTCCCAAGGAGCCCATCTTGCTCCTTTGTGCCTCAGGCCAGGGCAGGGCACTAAACGCCATCAGCCTCCTCTGACAAGTCACCCGTCTGCCCCTCCAAGACTTCTTCCCATCCGCCATCTCCTCTGTTCCAGGCTGTCCGCATTCCCGGAATCGGGACTTTTGCGGTTGTCAGAAAGCGAGTAGCCCTCAGCAAGCAGGATCTGGTGATCGTGGAGAGACCCGTGTTTCGACCTGAAAAGGCTGTTGTGCAGGACCATGAGCTCCGCTATGGTTGCAAAGACTTCCCTGGTAAGCAGCGTGAAAGCGGCGCTGGCCCTTGAGCAGGGTGGGGAGGGGTGCTGTGCTCCCCAGAGGTGACTGAGGGGAGTACCAACCACCCACCGCGGTCCTGCCAAGAGCTTCACTCGACAAAAGCAGCCGGCTGTGAAAGGACCCTGCCTAGCTGTTTGTTTTAAAGAATCACCAGAGGACAATACAGCTAAGAGCGCACTCTCTTTGTCCTGCTTCAACAACAGGTTCCCTCACAGCTTCCTTGGTGTGGTGTCTTCTGGTTCCGTGATGCTTCAACTCTTGCTCCCCCTTTCCGCTGCACTAGACCTCCTCCAGGCAAATGCCGGGGCTCTTCCCAGCTCCCTCAGCCTCCTTGCACGGGGGAAAAGCAGGGGAAACCCAGGGGGGTAAGATGGTTCCTTCCAAAAGCCAGTGACGGCGACACCTGCGCCTTCTAGTCACTACTGCCTTTGGGGCAGCTGTTGTGGGACCCTGGGGAGCACCCAGAGCTTGGGGCTGTGTTTGGGGTGCGTTTCTCTCTAAAGACAAAGACAGCACCGAGTGTGGGCTGGCACCCTCCAGCTTGCCCTGGGACCTGGTGCCTATCTCCCCACTTTGTCCCGCAGTCACTCTTCTTCCCACCAAGTGCCTAAGACTCTTTGTTTCCCTTTCTATATCAGAGAAACCACAGCTGTCTGCTCCGCACCTCACTGTCCACTTTAAGAGGAAAGGACAAGCCGAGCATCTCCTCAGAGGCGCTGGCCCAGCCAGACAGCCCAGTACCAAAGTGTTGCCTGAGGGCCTGGAGGCTGCAGACCTTTGATTGTAGCCTGCCCAGCAGGTCTGCAAGCTCATGTGTTCCTCTTGTCTTTCAGACCATCAAGATTTCGAACAACTGCCGTATGCTGAGATAGCCTCAGAGAACGCTGTCTCTGAGGGCACCGTGCAGCTCTACATGGAAAGGACCACGCACCTTTTCCATGCCTGCCTAGAGAACAGGAAGAACGTTGCCATCATCTGGAGGGACGTGGGCATGCTGATTGCCGAGGGAAAAGAGATAAAAAAGAGATTTTACTTACACTTTTTGGAAAGGCTGAATGGCACTGGCAAGATGCTGCAAGCTCTTCTCGAGGTAGGATTTTCACTTTCCCAGCCCCACTCCTGCTGCTTCTGAAATGCTTTCTGGGGGCTGCTTTCCCCTGGCCGACCATGCCTTGTTCAGTCACCTGGGCTCCTGGAGCTCTAGAGCACAGCAGGCTCTCTGCAGAGCACCTCCCTGGCATGCAATGGCCTGGCTTTGCAAGAGCCACCCCCAGAGGAGCTGCACTTTGCGAGAAAAGGCCGGCGTTGATGGTGGGGAGCGCTGCATGCCCCACTCTGGGGGCCGGGAGCAGAGGCACAGGCAGAGCAAGGCTTGCTGAGCCCAGAGCCCTTGGGCGGCTCTGGCTCTTTGCTGGCGCTGGGCTGAGGCGGAGCGAGCAGCCGGCCCTTCCCAGTGTCCGCTCCTCCCGTCATCCGTCTCTGTCCTCGTTGCAGATGCCGGAGATGAGGGACTCAGTCATCTCACGCCATGACACCGCTGCTTCCCAGACCTCTTCTGGACGTGTTATCGTCCTGCCATGGTATGTTTGACTTCACTTGGAGGAACGTGGGACAGTGGCACGGCTTATGCATCTGTCCTACTGTGGAGCTAGAGACGCATTTAGGCAACATTTCCCACTACGTTTCTCCTGCTCCTTTTCTTTCCTCTGTGGGAGAGACTGCTCTTAGGTCCGGAAACGTTAATCTGCAAGGCTCTACAAGGAACTTGGAGGGCAAGATCAGAATTCAAAAGGGTGTTAGAAAATCAGAGCACTAGATAATATTCTGCTCTCCATGTGCACTGTGAGCAGGATCATTTCCCCAGAAGCAGTAAGGGGGTTTTGTGGGAGGACGGCCATTCTCACGGGAAGGATGGAAAAAAGCGGGCACAGGCTGACGGGGTCTCACCTAGCCCTCCCGGCACTGGAGTTTCTACTGCAGCCCTCCGGGTTGGGCTGCCTTGGGAAACAATGTGGTGTCCTTTCTTCAGCCTGGTACCTTCTTGCTCTTCAGGTGCCAACTTGAGACCGTGCCTAAGATGCCAACGCTGATAGACCTGACGGGACGTGTGCAGGGAAAAGGTGATGGCAGTGGAAAGAAAGGTCGGGGACCAGTGGGTTGCTGGCAGGGGGCTGCAGGGTTTCCTTCCACGGCACATGGAGGGGATCAGAACTGAGGTTACCCCAGGAGGCCTGGAAGAGGGAGAGGCTCCTCCTGTGACTCTCTGGACCCATCATGGTAATGCTCCGGTGCCCCATCATGGGACAAGGTCTCAGGACAGTCCTGCACCACAAAGGGCCTCTTGGACTGCTGAAGGACACCTTTCCAGTGGCCTCCACTCCCTGCTTGGGCTGCAGACAGTGCAAAGCTCTAAGCCTGCTTCTTTCCATCATGTGCTCAGATGTCTCAGAGGCAATGCCTGTGGTGTGAACCTGCTCCAGCAGCAAATGTGTGTACACAGGACCAATGCAGAAATCCCAGAGCTGGGTTCCCTTGAGCAAAATGATTCCCCTTCCCAGAATGACTCCCGGAGACCACCGGCTCTGCCAGGGAACCCCCTGTTTCAGCACAAGGATGAGAGAAAGCCATCCAGATAGTTTTCCCCAGGGAACCCCAGGGAATAATAGTGCACTGTAGGCACGAGGAGCTGGACCAGAAAAACAGTGTCAGAAAAGGCCTAAGACCTCCCAGGAAACATGGCTTTCCCCCAAAGGGATGAAAAGGACCACCTTCCCCAGTGTTACCACAGCCCTGAGCAGACCCGCACGTCACTCTCCTTGGAACTGGCACACAAGTGGCACCCGGTTCCCAGAACAACACCGAGATGCTGTTCTGAAGAACCGTCTCCTTTCCCCTTTCTAGAGGATGCTGCCGAGAAGCGCCTCCTCCGTCGAACCAGGCTTCCTCCAAATCGGTTACCTGCACCGACTGTGAAGCCGGAGCAGGGTCAGAAAGCTGAGGGGAGTGAGCCTCGCGCCAGGTGAGACACTCGCATAAATGGGTGAGCGTGACCCCCTGCTCCGGGCTCTGTGGGAGCGAGACGTTTCTCCTGGAAACACCCCAAGTGCGCTTTTCCCACGTCCCACTAACTCATGGTTTCTTGCTCATGGCAGTGTCTTGTAGCTTCTTGGCAGACTCTGCTGGCACCACTATTTCTTTCTTCCCTTCCGATGTGCAGATCTCTTGAGTAACCAAGTGCAAAGGCTCATTCCAGGAGCAGAAGATCATTTTGGCTTTCCCTTCAGGTTGAAATGAGCCTGGCCTTTCTGTTTGCTGAGAACAGAGTTCTGCAGTTAGTTACTGCAGAGGATTGCCCTGAGCAACCAGGAGCCTCTTCTACGCTGACGCCTGTCTTACGGAGAGCCCAGTGGCAGGATGGCTTTTCTTCTGGGGTCATGTCCTCCTCCCTTTGACACTGTGTCCCCAGCGCCCAACCTGCCCGTACAGGGCATAGCGCTATCTCCGGTCACAGGACCCTGTTCCTCTGGTTGCTCCAGCAAGAGAGGGCCGAGACCTGGGCATCCTGAGTTGCAGGGGGGCTGTTGGGCCCATCCGAGGCTGACAGCTTGGGGTCTTCTCTGTGCCTGGGGACTTGATCACAAGGATGTGAGCAGAGCACGTTCTGCTGCAGAAGCAGGTGCGCCACCTGGAAGCACAGGATGCAGAACCAGCTCCTCCTGCGCTCCTGCCAACACGCCCTGTTGTGTCTTTGCAGGCAGCTACCGGTCATCCAGAGGAGCTGCTTGAAGGAAAAGGAGGAGAAAGGAAAGCTACCGCCTCTGGTTGCACCCAGAGAAGTGGACTTCATAGCCAGAGCCATTGAGAGGAGAGAAAAGGTACCCGACACCGGATGCTGCCGGAGCACATCCTACTGGACTGTAGAGCAGCGTTGCTCCACACGTGCCAGTGCTCACAAGATTCTTCACTGGGTGTTCACGGGACCACTGACCAGTTGCTTTGGTGTTTGCTTGAAGGGAGGCGGGTCACTGTCAGTTGAGAATATACTTGTCACTTCCAGTAGCCTGGAAACACCCCCAGAGCCCTCACTTGAGGCCGTTTCTGTCGGAAACCTGCAGGAACCTGGGAGCAAACCAGTGTGGACAGCAAGGCAGAAGAGAAGGGAGGGAGGGAGGGAGGGAGGGAGGGAGGGAAGGAAGGAAGGAAGGAAGGAAGGAAGGAAGGAAGGAAGGAAGGAAGGAAGGAAGGAAGGAAGGAAGGGAGGGCGAGAGGAAGGGAGGAAGGGAGGAAGGGAGGAAGGGAGGAAGGGAGGGAGAGAGGGAGGGAGGAAGGGAGGAAGGGAGGAAGGGAGGAAGGGAGGGAGGAAGGGAGGGAGGAAGGGAGGAAGGGAGGAAGGGAGGAAGGGAGGAAGGAAGGGAGGAAGGGAGGGAGGAAGGAAGGAAGGAAGGAAGGAAGGAAGGAAGGAAGGAAGGAAGGAAGGAAGGAAGGAAGGAAGGAAGGAAGGAAGGAAGGAAGGAAGGAAGGAAGGAAGGAAGGAAGGAAGGAAGGAAGGAAGGAAAACAGCTCAGCCGTGGCAGGGAAGGCTAATGCTGCCTGCTATTGCATTTTGTTTGCCCTCCAGAATAAATGGGAGAAGAAGGAGGAGCAGCTTCCACCGTATATCCAGAAATACCTGGAAGAACAGGAAGAGAAGGAAACAGAGCTGGCAGAGGCCGAGGCAGAAAAGGAGATGCCCAATGTGGAAGGAAATGGAGAAAATCCAAAGGAGATGCAGAGGAGCCAGGTACTTGGGATTCCTGCAGAAAAAGAGCACTTTCTCCCATGGAGCGGCTGAGACTGCAAAGTACCCTGGCACCCAAACCGTCATAGCAGCCTTGCTGCAGCAGAACCGGGCGGGTGATGCTGCCCTTCCTGAGCAAGAAGGGGGACACAGAGTTGCAGTGAAACCCTGGTGACACTCAGAGGTCACCCCAGGGCCTGCTGAGCTCCTTCTCCCGGCTCTCCCCGTCCCGTGTGGTCCATTCAGAAGTGTTCTGGGGTCTGCGTGCTGGGAAGCAGCACCCTCCGGGTGCAGGGCTGTTGTACGAGAGTCTCCTCCTGTGCAGGAATCCAGCTCCCCCGAGTGCTCCTCAGACAGCTCCTCGAGCAGCGTGGAGTCAGACGAGTCCAGCTGTGACCTGCTGGAGATGAACATGGAGGACTGGGAAGAGGCCGGAGAAGAGCCCCCCAGCGTCCCTGAGGACAACAGCGTCCCCCCGAAGCGGTACGAGTGTGCCCGCTCCAGCCGAGCCCCGGGGGCGGTGGGGCGTGAGCCGGTGGTGGTGGGTACGGGGAGCCAAACCCTGAGCCACGGGGCTGCACAGGGCGCCCCGGGATTTCTGCAGCCACGGGAACGGGCTGGGTTAGACCCCACGGCAGGGGCCAAAGCAGGTGTGGGGCTGAGTGTGGGAAGAGGCAGGACGGTCCCAGCTGCAGAGTCAGGGAGACTTTGTCCTTGCTGTTGCAGGAGCCTTTCCCCACGGACAGACCGGGCCCTGCAGGAGGTGGTGACCTGCATCCTGGGGCAGGTGGCCCGCAAGAGAAGAGGGGAGAGGGATGAGCAGCTGGATCTGCAGGACAAGCTCCCGTGGTAAATCTCTCCGGACACGGGCAGTGCTTCCTCTCCCGCAGTCCCTTCCTCCTGCTCCCCGCAGCCCCGCGGGAGAGAGCCGCTTCTCCTGGCACCGGCCTCTCGGCAGAGCCGCTCCTGCGGCCGCGGCTGGCGCCCAGCTGGGAGCCCGGCTGGAGCGCTCTCCTGTGCTCACACCACCTCTTCCCGCTGTGTGTCTGCAGCGAGCTGGCAGTGCTGCGGTGGGAACGGTCGGGGAAAGAGGCAGGCAGCAGCCAACACCTGTGGGAAGCTGCACCCCAGGCTGCACCCCCTGCCAAGGCGGGGAAGAGGAGGGCAGGACCGGTACGTCCCCAAGGCTTGATGTGGTGGCGTTTGTAATGGCGACGGCGCAACGGTGCGGCCAGGCTGGTCTGGGACAGCAAGCAGCCGGGTTGCTTTCAGCCCCGCGCTCCCTTGGCTCAGGGGTCGTTGCAGAAAGGCTCTGCAGTCAGGACCGTGAGCAAAGCAGGGCTGATGGAGAGGCTGAAAAGAAGGGGCAGGAGGGAGGGGGGGCGCTGAAATCCCCCCAGCCCTTGCCAGGGACACTAACACTGCCTGCTGCTGCATTGCCGTGGTCCTGCAGGCGCAGCCCCGCGTGTGCACGGAGGAGGAAACACGCAAGCTCTGGGAGTCCTTGTGCAGCAAGATAGAGCAGAAGCGCAGCAGTGGCACCGCCAAAGGCCTGGAAAAAAGAGCCAGAGCAATGGGAGGCCCAGGTACTGCAGGCAGTGAAAAACAACTGGGGAAAGAGCATTCCCAGTTGAGTGTTTGCCTTTTGGAGTGCTCGCCTCTGAAAAAGGGGGTGTGGGCCAGCTTCAGGCCAGAGCTGGGCAAAGAGGGTGTTTTCCTGACAGCCCTGGGGGCACGGAGAGCAGCAGGGTGGGACTGCATCCCAGGGACCTGGACCTGCTCTCTCCAGACAGAAGCAGGTCCCACCACATGTGTCCTGACCAGACTTGTTGCTCTGCACCTCTCTGTGCATACAAGACTACAGAGCTTTGTATTCAACTCCTCAGTTCTGGAGAACAGATCTACTCCACGTCGGCCAGTGCCAGGAGACCGTCTCAGGCCCTGAGGCTCGCGAGAGACACGTCCAGCAAGAGCCTCCTCCGGCGTGACGAGCGCCAGTGCCGGCCAGCCAGGCTGCTGACACCAGCTCTCCCTTCTGTTCAGTAAAGCCCCACCTGCAAACCGCTGGGTCTGACACTGTGGGTGTTTCCTTGGTGGCTGTGGAAGCTGCGCTGGGCAGTGGCGCAGGGAAAGGCCACTGCAGGGAAGAGGGCTGGAGCCTCAGCCTCAGCCCTGCTCCAAGGGCAGCCCTCCCCAAGGCTCTGCTGTACCGGCTCGGCTGCGGCCCTGCTCTTTGTGCCCCTGCACCCCGCGTCCCTGGCACGGAGCCTGCCGCAGCTGCACATCCCGGACAGGAGCGGGAGGAGAAGGAGGAGGAGGAGGAAGAGGAGGAGGAGGAAGAGCCTGGGCACCCTGGGGAGCCGAGCTGCAGGGGAAAGCATCCGGGGGCTCGCCCAGCCAGGGCACTGCGGGGCGCCCAGAGCTGTGCAGGAACCACCGTGTGCCACAGGGACAATGGCACCCCAGGCAGGAGCCGTGCCTGGGGAGAGGAAAGCCATGGCGGGCAGCTGGGCTCTGCCAAAGCTCTGCTGGGGCTCCCGACCCTTTTGTTCCACAGCCCCTGGCAGGAAAGGCAGGCTGGAGCCGAGGTGGGATGGGGACACCTCCGAAAGCTCCTCTGCGGACCCCTGGGTTGGCATAAAGCGTGTCACAGGGGCCTGAGAGCGGCTGTGTGGCAGGAGGGAAGGAAGTTCGAAACTGCTGGCTGTTGGGCACCCTCACCCTGCCCGTGCTCTGTGGGGACTCCACGCAGCGGGTGTCAGCGATGCTGGCAGAGCCCAGGCAGGCTTAACCGCGCTACGAGAGATCGGGCCCATTTGTCAGACCTCTGTGGGATATTTTTTCCTGAAAAGCCCTGATTTTTGGGCATCCTGACTTTGCCTCCATAGGAGTAATTCCTACTGCCATTTACACTCTAAACAGCTGTGCCTTTCTCATGGCACCACGCGTGAGGTTGGCCAACGGTCAACAAGAATGGCTTGCCTCTTCTTAGGTGACTCTAAGCAGCTAAGGAATATATGGATATATATATGTATATATGAAGACTTATGTAGATAGGTGCCATGCAAACACCTGCCCCTGAGTTACCTACCTGCTTCCCCTCCTGCTCTAGTAGGCAGAAACGGGATTTCTTCCCTATGATGCCAGTGACTTCAGACACCCACTTTGCTTTATCTTGACGTGCCGCACACAGGATCACCTTTCTTTGCACTGGAAGAGAGTCTGGATCACTGAGAGACAGAAACCTGCAGTCGTTGCTACTCTGTAAATCAGGTCTTTTGCAGTCTTCAAGATGGATATAAAATGTAGCGAGAAGTCACTTGCAGAAATCATAGTCCTGTTTCTCCTGTAGTGTTCCTGCGCTTGCCCAAGGCGGGGGCTGGAGAAAGCGTAGGACAAGCTGAGGCACCATATGGAAGTACAAGAAAGTACAACTTTCACCCTTTGGCAAACAAGATTTGAGCAAATCAGATTGCAGTCTGGGTAATTCAGTGAGAAGGGAAACTGTGCGTGAATTTGGGGGTGGGAGGGGCTGTTTCTGTGAATAAAATGTCACACAGATGTGTTTGACATTCAAGAAGTTAACAGCAATCACTATCCTAAAAAATATAAACACCCCTTCCTTCCCCAAAGCGTTAGAGGCCTTCAGACAATACACACAGACTCACGGAGATTCCTAGATCCAAATCAGTTCACATTCCAGCAACTTTTAAATACAACCTCATACAATATCAAGTTCCCATCCATCATAGCATTTCGGGTTTGTTTTGGTTTTGGTTTTGTGGGGGGTTTTTGTGGATTTTTTTTTCCCCCCAATCGGAATCAGAGTTTAACAATTTAAATTCTTTCCTGGTCTAAAAATTATTAGATAACAATAAGAGTAAATTAACTTAGAGTACCATACTTCATCCCATTTTTTCCAAAGTTCTGCAGAACAACATTAATTGCAATACAGCACTAAAACCCAGAATTCCACATTTAAGCCACATTCGAGTACAGTATCGTTTCAAGTTTCTTTTATCAGAATATTTCCCCAAAAGTTACTCTAATGTGTAAGGATGCATCCTAAGGGGGAGCAAGGTGGTATTTTAGCAGCGGAACCGGTTCCCATTTCGTAATTATCTCCCCAAACAAAATTCTTTTGGTACGAAATACATATATATATATATATGCCAACTAAAATACTGAGCTCAGATATGACAACCAAGTACCAAGTTCAAATATGCAGTTGGATCACAGTTACTTATTCAAGACAATATCTCCATTTTAGCACTGCACCTCAAAATTATTTTAGCATTGATCTCAAAATTATTTGATAACAATAAGAGTAATATTTCCCTTTGGGGTCTTCTGGCTTCTCACTGGGTCTTTTCACTGATATCACGTGTGCCTTTGTTTAGTTCAGCTGTAGACACTGTTTATGGTCCATAGCCTTCCGGGTACTGTTTGTGTGAATAAATCCTTTTCTTCTCAGCAAAGTGCCAAACAGGCCCCGTTCTGCAGACGTCTGTGATGCCTCCACGTTAGCCTTGCATTGTTATTTTTTTCCCCAGTCAGTTCCGTTCTTCCCAGCAAAGTGTGAACCAGACCTTATCTTGCAAGTCTTCAGTGTAGTTTGTAGGTGCTTTTGGTAAATATGAGCAGAACTTTACAGCTCCAGATTTTAGCAAAGATTAGTTACAAAGTTTTCTTTTACAGCAAAGATTTTAGCTTCCTAAGTAACATGAAGCAGCAAGTATATTAAAAATCATGCAACCTTATACTTCCAGATAATTCGTTATTTCTAGTATGCATTTGCTTAAGCTAAACGATTGCTATGAAACATAAATTGGGCTCATCCACTGACCTGTGAGCAGTAAAACCATGGCCATACGGCTGGTTATTCAGCAGAGCGAGCTCAAAGTAGGCTCATCCAGGCTGTCATATTTATAAAATAAAGTTGTTGGCTCATAGTCAAATTGCAGACAGTGGGAAAGGTCTGCACAAGACCCCCTGCACCCACAACCCATTGGTGTTCAGCTGCTGTTCTGCTTCCCTGTGGGTCTCCTGGAAGGAGCTCTTGGCCTGGCTGCAGCCCAGGCCTTTCCCTCCTCTGGAGTCTGAACCAAACTGCCGCTGGGCTGGCTGGAGGGGGTCAAGTGCATCCACCACACCTGGGAACCTGTATCGTTCCTCCTCGTGCACCACAGCTGCCCCGGTCCCTTCCCTGGAGCCAGCCCCAGGATGGACTCCATCCACCCCAGCAGCCTGATCACCACGTGGTCCTCTTGGGAGTCACAGAATCAGAGTGGTTGGGCTGCAGGAGCTCTGCAGATCCCCAGCCCAGCCCTGCTCACACAGGGTCACAGAGCAGATCACACAGGTGGGTCCAGGCGGCTTTGGATGTCTCAGAGAAGGAGACTCCACACCCGCTCTGGGCAGCCTGGGCCAGGCTCTGGCACCTCCCAGCAAACAAGTTTCTGCTCATGTTCACATGGAGCCTCCTGTGTCACGGTTGAGACGGACAAATGGCATAGACCAAGTTCTCTGAGGATAAAAGCAGCAGATGCCATTTATTGCCACAAGTGCATTTTTATACAGTTTTACCAATTCAAGTGTCTCTTCACTATTGGTTACAAGTTACAGCAGTAACATCTCTTTGGCTATTTTTGCTGTCATCAATGTTACTCTTTTACTCCCTTCTCCCTCCCTGGTACATCCTTAACATCTCCGGATACTCCATCACTCCCATCTTTCTCATGGGTAGGCCTTCATATCTTCAAGGCTAATTTTTGTTCCCATGCCCTCCGTCAGGGAATCCACAGACCCACCATAGTCCCACATAACTGTGCACAATATTCCTGCCCTTCCAAAAATAAGCAAAAAATCTCACTCAAAACCCCCCACACCAGAAAGATTTTTATTAGAGAAGCCTCACGATCGTAAGCCCGTATTTTATTAGAGACTTGTCCCAGCTGCCCGCAGAATATTTCATTTTTAGTAGAGATGCAGTGCATCCCCCTCCCCACTCCCCTGGGTATTATTTTTATCAGCTTTTGCTTTATCCCCTCCTATAATGGTTGCTCTGTTCCTTGAGCAATGCTTAGTGCTGTGGAGTCTTGGAAGAAACTTTGAGGGAAAATGCAGCACAGGTATAAAGTATCATTGACTCCAGTGATGTAGTGATTGACGTGGATACCTGCTGGGGACCAAGAAGGTGGGGAGATGCTGGTGGTGGTGACCACGAAAGGAGAAGAAGAACAATGAACATGAAAACTCAAGAAATGAGACTTCCCTGAACCACAGGTGAGATCCCAGAGGAGGAGAGTTGAAGGGCAAAGGAGTTCAGGACAACTGGCAGTTTTTCAAACCCTATTCAGTGCAAACGGTGCCAATAATAAAGCGAAGATCGCAAGCGTAACAAGAAACCAATCTGGCAGAATCACAGGCTCTTCTGCACCCTTGTGATCCTCCAGCTGAAAATAAAAGGAAAAGCACAAGAAGACAGGGTCATAATCAGAAAGGTCAAGGCAGAAAATCAGATAAAACTAACAAAGGACATCCAAAAGGGCTAACAAGGAAGAGCCCAGACAGGAGTAGGGAGAGGACAGGTCAGAGATATTTAATCTAAATGCAATGTTTTCACTTGGATGGTTAAACCCACACACATACACACCCGGCTGAGCCGCTCACCAGGGTCCGCACCCATCTCACCCCACCGACCACCTTCACATTTCCTCCTAGAAAAGCCTCAGGTTGTTACAGTGCTGGCAGAGCAGCACAGAAAGGCACCAAGACTTCACTTTTACCATTCACAGGGGCATGAATTAGGTGTATTCTCTCATGTCCTGTCCCTCACCCCATCTAGAGGGTTATTTCAAGAGCTCCTGGAAGACAGGCAGGCCCAAAGGTCAAGAAACCAGCAAATAATCTAATCGGAAGGAAACAAGGAAGCTTGGGTCACAATGTATTAATTCTGGAAACAAAAAATAAGCAGATTGAAACACTGGGAGAAGAGATTATTAACTCAGCAGAACAAGGACTGGTGGCTGGAGATGGACAGAGACTCTGAACTTTCAGGCTCAGGTCCTGAGTTTCACAAACCTGCAGTGTCCACTCCTTTAATATCATAAAATTTATATTTCCCTGAAGAATTTAGGCCCTTGAGTCAAGTTACTTAATGAGAAGAAACTTTTGTTTTAATCTATGTTTTCAGTTTCTTCTTAATTTTTTTTTTAAAAGACCTCTTTAATTAGCCCTCCTGTTACTCATCTCTTCATTTTGCAGGGCTTACTGTGATTGCTGGCTTTTGGCCACACACTTATTCAGCTCATCCGAACAGAACTTCAGCTGTTGCCTGTAAGTTAGAGCTGAACATCCAAGTACAGGTATAAACACCAGAAAGTTACAGAAGAAGAAATATGAACCAATTTCTTTACAGGATATCTCACTCTGTCTGGTTTGCCGCCTCCTCAGACGCAAAAATAATAAACCCTATTAATTTAAGTCTTATTTAGCTGTTCCATCTCTCTGCAATAATTGATTGGGCTTTAGACACTCAGCCAGAAAACACAATCAAATCAGGTTTGCCTGGTGACTGCGCCATAGCAGTGCCAGAAACCCCCAGTCCCCACACTTGCTCTAATTGATTAAAACATTTGGTCACTCGCACATTTCTATACAGACAATTAAGCTAAAGAGACACTACAAACGCAGCAAGACCAGCTGAGAGCAATAATGGATCTTTTCAGTCTATTTTTCTAGGGAGAATTACGACTTAGCGATGTTGCAGTAACTAAAGCGGGTTTTGTCTCCCCTTTGCTCCCGATGCAGCAGCCTCAGGAGCTCAACGCTGCACAATCGCTGCCTTGCAGGGAACCACACCAACGAATTATCTGCTTTTCCTGCCCTCCAAAAAAGCTGCCACGTGCTAAATCTGCATCTGTTTGGCATCTATCAGGGCTGTAGCACTTCCAGGAATGAGGGGGAAGGGCTCCAGTGCAGAGTCAAGCCACATTTTTTACAAATACCCCCAATTTTCTGAGTCTGTTTGGATGCTGGCTCCGCACGTGCCGGCTGGCACGGGGCCAAAATGTGTCAGTCACAACCAGGCAAACACAACGATACCCAGTTCCCAGGAAAGTGGCTGAACTGCAGCATTTCTTGCCAAAGTGATGCACAGAGAACAAACAGGCTCCTCGGACTCTTCCTCAGAGATCTTGGGGGAGCTGCAGCGGTCGGAAACATTGGCAGAATCTACAAGTGTCAAAAGCCTAAAAGAAGAGATCCAGAAAAAGAAAAAGAATGGCAGCCGCCTTATCTGCAACTTTGTGCACACGAGACAAGAACGGTGAGGCATGACATTTGTATTAAAAACATTTTGCCAACAGTAGATCCAGACTATCACTTCATACGTCTCCAATGGCACAGGTGGTACCTGCTAATAGAAGGTAACGTTTATCCTACCCAGTCACTGGTCCCTGCAGTTCTACATTCAGTCTTGCGTGACTAAGAATCTGCAAACGTGGTTTAAAGCAGAAAGCGTACAGCTAGTCCTGGCTGGAGGATTAGTAAGCTGTGCTGACATGCAACCAGTAGAGAGGAGCGTGGGTATGGAATTCCTGTCTCCCTGCACCAAATCAAATGACCAGCACAGCTCACAGCCACACAGAGGCTGTAACACCCCAACCACAGGGTCTAAAAAAGAAACAACAAGCAGAGAAAGCTTCAGTTCTGCTTTACATCAAGCTTAAGGTGTGCATGATGTGAGACTTGAGATGAGTGTCAAAATTAACCTTTAAGTCTTCCTCCTCAGTAGAGATCTGAGAAGACAGGCAGCTGCAGTGCATATGGAAAATCCAGCAGCTGAAAACCCATTTCACCTGCAGCAGGTCAATAGTCATAGAATCATTTTGGTTGGAAAAGCCCCTCAAGATCAGGGAGTCCAACCATAACCCACGCCTGGCACTGCCCCATGTCCCTGAGAACCTCATTTAAACACCTTTTAAACCCCTCCAGGGATGGTGACTCCAGCACTGCCCTGGGCAGCCTGCTCCAATGCCCCACAGCCCTTTGGGGAAGAAATTGTTCCCCACATCCAACCTCAGCCTCCCCGGTGCAACTTGAGGCCGTTTCCTCTGCTCCTGGCGCTTGTTCCTGGGGAGCAGAGCCCGACCCCCCTGGCTCCAAGCTCCTTTCAGGCAGTTCAGAGATCAGAAGGTCTCCCCTCAGCTCCTGTTCTCCAGCTGAACCCCCCCAGGTCCCTCATGAAGTGGTTTGGGATGGAAGGGACCTTAAAAATCATCTAGTGTCCACCCCCCAGCCATGGGCAGGGACACCTTCCACTGGACCAGGTTGCTGAGCATCCCAACATGGCAAAAAGTCCAGAAGAAAACCCAAAGACACCTTCCGGCACAGATCTCTACACCACCAAAAACTCATTGCAAGAAAAGGCTTGGAAAGCATACACAAAAAGGCATAATTACAAAGGAATGAAGTAGAGCAGTGGTTGAAAAATGCCCAGAAGTCACAAGAAAGACTCAGCCATCCTCCTCCAAAAATGCAGCCACCATGAGCTCGGTTATAGCCCATCTGATGTCACATTGTGCTTCACAAACTCCTCAACGACCTCCAGAGGGCTTTTCTTCTGAGGAGGGAAATACACAGCTGGCAAATCAGTGTGGGTCTACCAAGCAACCTCCACAAAAGCCCTGGGGTTGGAAGCAATGATTGTCTGTTAAAGCTGAAACATTTCGGTGCAGAAAAGGGAGCTTCACAGCAGGAGATCTTTACAGGGGGAAAAAACGTCCCAGTTTCCCGCTGTTTTACAGGAGTGTGCCGGAGCTGAAGGTCAGACACAGCGGCAAATCCATCACCACCGACTTCAGGAGCATTGGCTGGAACACAATTGCTGCACTTGAGCCACCACCCAAAAGAATGTTCTGACTAAAGCGAGAAAATGTCACTGTTGGTGAAAGGAACCTGTTCAAATTATTTCAGCGTTTTATACCAGAATAGAAGTGGAATCCGGGCAGCGGAATTTTGCAGTTTGCCCAAGTGCGACAGGAGAAAACTCCAGTTTCATTCCTAGGGCTGCTCAGTCTTTGAGAAACCCTTGAAAGGCCACCAAGAGCTATTCTTTAGGCTTCCTCTTTCCCTTAAAAGAAAAGAAAGCGCTGTTGAAAAGTATAAAAGGCTTGAGATTTGTGGAAGGGTTTGCTTCCGTGAACTGAAAGCAGGAGTGAGAACATGAGAGGGGATATTACAGGGCTCTACTTGACACGCAAAAATACTGCAGTCGCAAAATGGATGGAAAGCTTGGTCTTTCCGTGATGCTGCTTCAGATCCTTCTCGTCATACAGGAAACTAAGAACACCTTGGACATTTTTAACACGTAGTAAAAGCCTGCTAAGGTCAGTGAAAAATGCAGCTGCTTCAGCAGGCAAGCCAAGCCGAACCTGGTGTCAAGAAAACGGGACTGGCAGAGTTCAGGGCTGGGAATGCCAGGAGCTGTAAGAAATACCAACCTCACCAGCTGAGCAGAAAAGAGCTAACAAATTGTTAGGATCTGGCTTTTTGCCTAAACCCAGATGCCCATTTTAATCCAAGAGCCCCTTCTGCTTTGCAGCAGGGGACAACAGGAATAACAAAAATTTCCAATACATAAGCGCATAATTTCTTGTCAAACTAAGCCTATGATGGGGTGTTGAACATTTTCACCGGAGGCCACAGCAGCCCCGCAGTTGCATTCAAAGGGCCGAATGTAATTTGAGGATTTGGCCCACAGGGCTTGTGTTTGTTATGTGCATCGTGCTCCTTTATCGCCGACTCTGTCTCGTAACACAAAAGACATACTGGCTTTTCCTCCCTGAAACACAAACACGTATTTGCTTTCCCATCTATCAATAAATCGCCTTCCTTCCACATCAATCTTCCTCTTACTTGACATTCTGGGATTCAAATTGCTCCACCAAAGACGGTAAGATGTGTCACCTAAGTAAAAGATCTAGATGATACTTTCACCTCCATCAACTAGTACTGAAGAAAAACCAAAATCCTGGACCTTTCACAATAAGCCCCATGGTAAGTCAGAACGCTTGCTGAGCCTGTCGCAAAACATCTGCCATGAAGATCTCACATTGGTGACCTCCACTAGTGGCAACCACGGCAAACCGTGTCTTACGGAAGTGAGGCCATGGGTATCGACCACACGGCAGCTCATCCCATTTCAATCCCTCCCCCAAATCTACCTGCAAGTTCTTGAGAGCTCCTCTCACCCAGGTGAGATGGAGAAGAGACATCCGTCCCTCAGCCCAAGTAGATTCACTAATTCCTACATTGGCTTCGCCATCCCAGGCTGCTCCCTTGAATTCTTGAATTAGATTCTGGAGGAACTGTTACTCTTTTAGCAACTAATTTGAATGAAAAAAACCTATTGCTATAATAAAAGCATTCTGAAACTAATAGACACTGGCAGATCATCTTCTCAGGCCATTTTGTCCATTAACAGCAGCTGTGTCACACACCTGTGCTGTTAGATTGCCCACAGAAGAATTCGGAAGACCTATGAAGATGTCACATATTTCCTTATTTGCAGAACAGAATCTACAATGATTATTGAAGTGTATCACCACTATCCATATAAAATAAATGAGAGATACTCCATAGATAGTGTGAGGACATCACTATCATCTGTATCACACTTGACTGATGAGTTCTCTGCCCTTACCTGAAGGTACAGAACAATCCTAAGAAAACAGAACTAACCAGCCACCTCCAAAAACCATCTTCCAACTGCTCTTGGACACTGCACCCAAGAAAAAGACCAGCAAGACAAAATCCCCTCAAAGGGTCCCCACGGGGAGGTTGGGAAGACACAAGAGCGCACGCAGTTCACGTTTGGGCTGCAAAGCAAGCAGAAAAGAAAAATCCAAATAAAACCACAGGATGGGACTCGAGAACAGGTTGTGTCACAGAAGAACCAGTTTCCCGGTCCCAGCTCCCCTGCCAGGGCCAGAGCAACGGGACCCTGGGCTTTCCCCTCACACCCATCTACTCTCCCCACGAAAGGACATCTGGGTTCCTCCAGCGCCCACCACAGCCCAGCCTCATATCCAGCTATCGCTCCCAATAAATCATTTGGCAAATCAAGGAGCGGTTAAAACTAACGATGGTGAACAACCCACCAGAGCACAGGTCTGTGCTGACTTTACAGCAGCAGGGAAGTCTAAAAGACAATCAATATTTTTGTACCCATAAAATAAGAGGACACTGAAGGAATATCTGTGGAGTCACACTGGGGGTTTGTTTGGGGTTTTTGCTGCTCTTGTTTTTAGTTTGGGTTTTTTTTTTGGTTGTTTTGTTTGTTTGGGCCCATTTTGGTTTTGGTTGAGTGCCTTTTTTTCCCCCAGTCATCTTTCCTATGAGAACAGCAGCTTGAGCCTCCCTCTAAGGCTGAAGAAAGATTTAAATGTACTTCCTGGGAAAAAGAAAACCACACAAAAAACCCACCACCCAAACTTCGAGCCCAGCAGGAACTGTTTCAAGCAGCTACAAGCAACTGCAGAAACAAATAAGAACGTGTTAGGCTGTACCTACTAATCACCACAGGAGACACTAATATGAAAAGTGCTTCTATCTGCATTTTAGTTCCTGACACCTACCTGAACAGATTAAATTACTAAAGCGTTCACACAGCAAAATGGAAGCACTGCAAATAGAACCCAGCCAAATACCTGAACCATCAGCCTCTCTCCAGCTCTGTGTTGCTTGCAGGCACTTAGTTTGTGCTGTATTTGTATTTTTATGCAAGACTGAACACTGATGGAAAGGGAATCAGCATTTTCTCAGGCTGCAAGATTGGCTAACAACCTCCTTTCCCATTTCAAGGGGCAGCACACTTGCTTCAAAACTGCACTGCCTGTGCCCTAAACCCAGTCCACACAAAGGCTGCAAATCTCACACAAGCTACCAGTTATCATTCAGTTTTGGAGCATTTTGGGAAGCTCAGCCTTTCAGCGGAGCAGCAACTTCAGAAAGGTGCAGAGCAGATACTTACAGTGTTGTAATGATCGACATAAACCGCATTTCCCAAGCCAAACACAGCGTATCTCAGGCCTTTCAGATACGTTTTCCCAAAGCGAAAGTCACGCGCTGCCTCTTCTAACCCCTTGCAGAACCACGCTGCACTCTCGGTTGGCTGCCCGTCAGTGTACGTAGCTACCAAGAACACACAAACGTTCCTGCCGGTTGTCTAATAATATCAAGAGAATAGAAGAGATCGGTGCATTTCTCAGAACGCTTCCCATTAGTAAGACAACTGGAACACATGGGGAGTTGGAAGAAGTTAAAAGATGAGGTTTTTTCTAAGTGGGATTTTGGTGTGGGATGCTGCAGGTGATAACCCCAACAGTGGCGAACGGCCATCCCCCCTGCAGAGACGCCTTAAATTAGCCAGGAGAGATCAAACTGTCTGTCTGCTGCTTCACAGAGGTGGTACAAGAGAACAGAACATCTCCCTTCCCCACCCCAATCGACAGCTTCTTGAGCAGACTCTTGCAGCAATCAAGTTTCTCACTGATTCAAAAAAACAACTATCAATATTCACAGAAGAAAAATGCCTCAAGGATTACTCCATCTAAATATGACCAGCAAGGAGTTTTTAGCTTATGAGCCTGTGAAGGCTGCAAATTGTCACCATCTGCTTGTTCTGGCTTTGAACCCTTCCCTGGGGATACAGAGACAGAACAGAGGGACCTGGTGCAACCGCTCTCACTGAACTCACACCTGAGTTACAGAACCAGCTCATACCAAGTCACTGTCACCATCAAAATACTCTAGGCAATCCTCTCCTAGGAATATTCAAAATTTAGGTGTTTTCTGCTGAGGGTTGATGGGCTACACTTATACAGAAGGGAAGCGACTTTTAACACACAGCATTGGGAATTTCCAGAATAATAGGAGAGAAATACAAGGGGAAAAGAGCCTTCGCAACACAAGGAAAAGCTTTTCTTTATTAGTCATATTTATAAGGTACTTACCTCCTCTGGATCATAATCTCCCATGCTGATGACTTCCACAGGCAAGCAAAGTGAAATAACGGCTTCAGCCAGACCTCTGGCAAACCTCCAAAAAAAAAAGAAAAATAGGAATTTATCAATTGCTTCAACCCAAGCATGGTAGCGACCAAACAACCCCCACACGCCCAGTCACAAGACACCTCCCACAACAGAAAGAACAAAGACATCCGAGAACTGGACACTGGACCTAGAATTCCTCATGTTAAGAAAAAAAAAATCAAGTATATTGGCTGCAAGAAGAGAGTGACATGAATTTTAATGACTAATGATTTCACATTTACACACACCATTTTTTTCAAAAGCACCTAAACCAGTACTTGTCTCTGAGAAGACCCGCTCGCAACTACGGGTACGGCAAGAGTAAACTTTAAACTTCATCATCAATGTCTCTACTGCATGCGCCATTTAAAGCAAGTAGAAAAAAAATGTTATTTTTACATAATTTTAAGTTATCTTTCATGTTGGGCAATGACTTCTCATGAGCTAATGAACTTTCTGATGTTTACACTGTGCAATACTTCTAAGGCAAGCAACAGACTTGAGTCTCAATATTTCAAATTACTTCATGTAGGTGGGGAAAAAAAAAAGTAACTGATACCTTTGCTGTGCCAGTCTGAGACCCATAGAAAATCTTTACTTTGCCTCCAGGGTGGCTGATCCATTTACGAGTTTGTCTTCTATTCCTTCAGAAGAAGCTGGATTCCCATTGGATTTTTCACCCTAAGAAACAAGCACCACTTCTCATTCAATCCCTTTTCAAAGTGATGTTAACCCCATTCTCCCAAAACCACTTAAAACACCTATCCTGTGAACAGACTCTCAGCACTAATTAAATGAGGCTATCAAAGCATTTTAGCTTCTCACACCCAGAGAAAGACACAACCACGTCTCTGAACTAGGCCACGCTCCAATAAACTCAGGTCACACGCAGCCGGATCCAGCTGAACGCAGGAACCTCCCAACTCGCGCAGCAGAACTTTGCTCACCTGCGCAAGGAGCTTTTACCATCCTGAACAGCCTAATCCCACTCCCGTCCTAAAACCAGCCCAACCTCATCAGTAACATCAACGGAAAGAGGAACCCGAGAACTCCAGCACAAGTAGAGTGATTGATTTGCAGTGACAGAGCAACCCAGGCTGACACGATCTCTCAGTAACGACGGGAGAAGCGTTCAGCAGAGAGCTGCTCCAACATCAGAGCAACGAGGGCACCGAGTCACCCACAAACATGAGACCGTCCAGGCTGCGGATTATAACCCTCAGGTGCACTGAACTGTAAGGAACGTTCAAGGAAGAAACGTTGTTTTCACAAAACTGGGGAGCTGGCACCTGACCCCCGCGAGGGAAGGGACCGAGACACATCAGACTGTGAATCCTGAATGTAAAACAAAATCTCTTCAAACTAATCCCAGAATGCAAACTGACACCTGTATTTACAAGTTAATCTAGAGGGAAGGACGGCCAAAGAGCCAGGAACCCATTTTTAAATAGATCAATAAGGGAAAGGGTGTTGTTCGGATTAGATGAATGAAATACGTAAACTGAGGCAGGTGTCGGGTGCTCTGTAAACCCTGAAGAACCGACCAGTGGGCAACAGGGGAGGGAAATTGCACCCAGGGTTTGGGGGGATATAAACGGGGGCTTTTTGCCCTATTATGCGTGCCTGCCTTTAGGGAGAACACCCGGTCTTGCAAAATCATTAACAAAATGTGCTTTGCTGAGAGATCCTGCCTGGGCCTGTTCTATTGGCAAGGTGATCGTTTCCTACACGACCACACCTGGGCTCCGCAGTGACCCACGGCGGGGCCCACAGTGGGGCAGCACGTGTCACTGCACCAGTGGGGACCGTCACCCGGCAGCCACTCGCCTCCACACGCAGATTTCGGGGCCTTCTTGGACAAAAGCACTTCCATCTTCCCTGGCCTTCTTTCTGGTTTTGGTGGTGAGGAACTGAACGATGATCCAAATGCTGATCCCAATGATACAGGGAATTGACCTTCTCCCCTGGAGAAGTTGTAGAAACTGAGGGCAACAGAAAGTAGAAATTTGGAAAGGTTGTTAGATGAAGCTTGGAGAGTATTCAGTAACAGGGACAAGGAAGATTCTTGAAAGGATAAGTAAGTATGGAACTGAAGAGGTTGGAAGGCTTTGAAAGCCTTTAGAGAGAGGTCAGTATATATGTTGGGAAAATGAACGTTGGGGAAGGTACAGAGGAAGTAGGCAGAGAGAGAAACAGACAGTAGCAAGTTTTGAAAAAGACTGATGGGAACCTGGAATGAACAGAAACAAGTGGAATTTTTGGTGGATTGACAACAAGTAACAATTACATAGTAGGTAAAGGGAGTCACTGGCCAAAGTGAACGGGCATATTTTTGTGAACCTTTGAAATACAAATTGGGTAAACAAGTAGGAATTGATAAATTTCTATATATGTCCAATTCCTTCCAACCTTTTTGGGAGAAGGAATTTGGCCAGTAATAGAGAAATTAATACAAGTCAGGTTATAAACAGAATAATAAAGGACCTCTACCCAGTGGTAGCAAACACCTTTCTGACTGTATTAACTCTAATTTGATTTGGCTTACTGTTTTAGATTTGAAAGATGCCTTTTTGCCTCTCTCTCCGTGAAGCCAGCCAGACAATATTTATGTAAAACCCAGCTCACCTGGATGGTGTTGCCACAAGGATTTAAAAACAGCCCAACAGTACTAGGAAATCAGCTCGCTAAAGATCTTGAATCTTGGGAAGCCCCATCTGATGAAGGACAGATGCAACAATATGTGGATGATCGCTACCAGGACACAGAAGACATGCATAACCTGAACTGTAAGCTTGTTGAACTTTGGGGGCTCCAAGGATACCAGGTATCACAGAAGACAGCCCAGATGATACAGCAACTCATGAGTAACTCATTTGGGCTATGAAATCAGCGTAGGGCAGAGGACCCTGGGCCAGGCTCGAAAGGAGGCCGTATGCCAAACATCAAAGCCTCAAACTGTAAAAGAATTACGGACCCTTCTTGGGCATGACAGAGTGGTGCCGGTTGTGGATTTATAATTATGGATTGTTTGTCAAGCCACTGTATGTGCCAGCAGCCACAGATCAGGAACACCTGCAATGGAATAAAGGAGCTACACGAGCCTTTGAAGAACTTGGTAAGGCTTTGACAGCGCCTGCTCTAGGACTCCCAGGTGTGATTAAACCATTTTTTCTATTCTCTCACGAGAAGCAGGGAATAGCCTTGGGTACACTGGCACAGGATCTTGGCCCGTACCGACGAGCAGCGGCCTATTTCTCCAGACAATCAGATGCAACTGCAAAAGGGTGGCCGGGATGCCCGCGGGCAGTTGCTGCAGCGGTACTGAACATACAGGAGGCCCGGAAATTTACCACGGGTCAGAAAATGGTTGTGCTGGTATCCCACACGGTGCCTACAGTTCTAAATGAAAAAGGGGGACGTTGGCTTTCCCCACAAAGATTTCTCAAATATCAAGCTAAATCATCCTCACTAACACTGTCAAGCCAGCTTCTTTCCTCAGTGACAACACTGGAAAAACAGTTCATCATAATTGCCTGGAAACCATTGAAACAACATAATCCAGCCAAGCAGATCTAAAGGACATAGGATTATGGAGAACACTGAGAACTGCCTTACGGACGAAAGCAGCAATATCCTGAACGGTGAAAGGCACGCTGGTTATGCTATAACTACTAGCCATGAAGTGATGGAATCTGGGCCTCTGTCTGAAAGTACTTCAGCACAAAAGGCTGAAGTATATACTATATATACTATATATATATATATATATAATGTAGTATATACTACATAATCGCCCTTACCTGTGCTCTGGAACTAGCCGAAGGTAAAACTGTGAACGTTTATATGGACTCTAAGTATGCTTTCAGGGTCGTGCACGGAACAATTTGGAAAGAAGAAGGACTCTTGAACTCTCAAGGCACACATATCAAATGTGCAGGAGAAATACCGGCAGCTCAACTTCCTAAGAAGGTGGCAATCATGCATATCCAGGCCCACCAGAAAGCGAGCTCGGAATTGGAAAAAAGGAAATGAGCTGGTGGACAGGGAGGCAAAACTGGTGCCTAAGCAAAAGGTAAAAGCGGAAAGTGCCCTAGTCCCCGACGGGCAGGTTATTTTAGAAGGTAAGCCAGAATATACTAAGGAAGACCAGAAACTTAGTATAGATTTAGAGGAATCATATCATGAGGAAGGGTGGGCTCACGCCCCACAAGAGAAAACTTATTGTTACCTCCTATTTAGTTTGCCCTTTAGTAGCAGAAACATTATACGAACATTTGATCAAAAATAGTAACTACAAATTGGTACACTACTGTAAGACAGGTGACACAGCAACGCGCTCTTTGCCTCCAGACTAATCCTAAGAATATACCTAAGCTAGAAATGGGTCAAATTGGGAAAGGAAACGGACCTGGGCAATAATGGTAAATTGATTTTTCGGAACTCCCAAGAAAAGGGGGGTGCTGATATTGCTTGGTACTAACTGATACCTTTTCAGGTTGGCCAGAAGCACTCCCTACCAGAACAGCAAAAGCTCGGGAGGTAACTAAAACATGAGCACAAGAAACAATACCAAGGCTTGGTGTTCCAGCTGATATATCCTCTGATAAAGGGCCACATTTTAAATCAAAAATTGTACAGCAGATCAGTCAGCACTTGAGAATAGACTGGCAACTACATACACCTTATCATTCTTCCTCCAGTGGCCAGGTAGAAAGAAAAAAAAAAAAGATGAAGTGAGTCATCTAATTGAACAACAAATTGTAAATCTGGGGCAGGAGGCAAATTTGGCTTGGTCTCAATCTTCACCTTTGTCCCTCTTGCATATGAACAAGGCCAAGGGCAAAGAAGGGTTAAATCCTTTTGAAATCCTGGATGGGAGACCCTATAGTGTACAGAAGGGGATGTCTGCACAAGAAGGGGATGAAATTATGACTTTTTATATGGTTATATTGCGTAAACAACTTAACAAAATTGGGAAGAGTGTTTGCAACTTGGAGTAGGGGTCTGGATGGGCCAGTACATAACATCCAATTGGGCGATTATGTGTCTGTGAAGTCTCTTGCAGAAAAGGACTTTGGAATCACAACAGGAAGCCCATTTCAAGTCCTCCTGGCATCCTTCACTGCTACCAAGATTAAAGAACGGAATGCCCGAATCCATCATTCTAGAGTGAAGAAAGTCTGCAAAGCACCACGAAGGGTAACCCAGGCGCAACCTGGAAAATGCCGTTTCTTACGGTCATAACCCTAGCACACGGATGGGACGAAAATTGCCATGAGCAAGATCTGAATAAAACCATGGGGGAACGCTTTAAATTGGTGCTTTGGAATCAAAACCATCAGAGTGTATATATTACATTGCCCACTTCCGCAGAAGAAAGCTTTACATTTGTAGTAATTAACCAAAACCTTCCTGAAATTCTATCAAAGAAATTAGGTTATGTCCACCCTGACATGTTTTGGTCCTTCTGGACCTTCTGGGTAACCTTTTGGTCCCTTTGGTCCTTCTGGGTGACCAACCCAAACGGCACTTCCTACCTCAGCAAGAAGAAACCCGAAAGAGAAGACAAATGCTACAGCTGCAGTGAGCGGGGTCACCACGCCAAAGAACGCAAGCTCCCGTCGCAGCCCAGAAGATGCCATTCCTGCCGGAGCACCAGCCACATGGCTGTCAGCTGCCCCAAAAGAGCTCAGCAGCGCAGAAGACAAACACCAGGAGCCTGACTTTTGCATTAACATTAAAAATCTGTTGAAGGATAGAGATGGGTTTTCTCAGGTAGAAGTAGCCTTCTTACCTGCGGCCAGAGAAAACATAGACAATCATCACATTAGTAAAAGAATTTACTAACCTCTTAGCAAAGGGGGGAATGATACAGGGAACTGACAATTAACTAATTAACACTTGACACTTAAGGAACTAACCCTACCCCACATCACTAAAGACACTTAGAGAGCTAACCCTTTAACCCACATCACTATTGCCTAGCCTTGTTTAACTCTGTGTAACTTATTGTACGAAAAACAGGACGTCACTGACGCCTTGCAAAGATCACAATCCTCGGGTGCATCCTTGGGTGAACTAGATTACAGAAACTTGGACACAGTTTTAACCAACTCAGCAGTCTGAGACCCAACCAACTCATCACACTGGACCAAAGGTGATCGGGTACAGAGAAGAGGACCCGGGGTCACGATCACTGCGCAGCTGCAACCAGGAGGAGCCGGAGACTCTGGAAATGGTCTCCTGAACTCATTGCAATAAGAACCGCCTTCTCGGGGACAGGTTATGAATATGTACAGGTGTTCCTAAAACTTCCGTGAATATGTAACGCTTTACTGCATTTAACCAAGCTCACAGCTACTGTAATTTTACACACGTATTAGGTGAAATGATTCCCCGTGTGTCCGGCATCGTACCTAAATACATACCTTCCTTATAACCTCAAGGGTTGTAAGGTCATTCCATGCCTCACCAACAGCAACAACAGAATCAACGTAAAGTCTGTGCAGCCATAAGGACACCAGGGAAGTATAGAAGAAGTTCCACGTATCCATTGAGACATCTAGATCTGGAATAAATAACAGATTTAGCAAAAGCAGATTCCTACAGGATGAATTCAGTGTAAGCACACAAGAAAAATAATCATACAGGTTCTGTTCTAAGGAAAGGCAGAAAATACTTTTGTGCTGTGCAAGTGCCTGAAAGTAAAGAGTCCTTGCAAAACGTTCGCTGGCCTTAGTTTTGCGCGGACCTGACACAGGCAGATCTCTGGAGCTAAAAAGCTCCACGTCAGGGGAGAAATCACTGCCACAGAGGCTGCTGCCGAACACAGCCCTTGCTTGTGTACATGAGACACCACACTGGTTACAACAACAGCTTCGACCCAGAGTTTCAAGGCCAGACTAAAACCTGGAAACCTTCAAAATACTTTTTCAGAATTCTATCATGTGGGTGACGGTTGGTTCAGAACAACCCACACTGTTCTGAACCAACTTAAAAATTCAGGGTACATAACGCTGCAGCCAGGAGTGCACCTGTGCAGTCACCGACACTACCTAGCTCAGAAAAAAAAAAAAAAGCATTTAAGAGTTTAAATAAGGTTTGTTTGCAACACTGATGGACTGAGGAACGCAGATGACACCCTCCTGCTGTTATCCACAGTCCTCTTGGATCTTGTTTCTGCAGACGTGAGACGAGCTCAGAAACCGAGCATTTCCAAGAGGCTGGAAGCTTTGCTAACTTAATTTTCCCCCGGGCTGTTACTAATGCTAAAAAAGCTTCTTTCCCCCTCACCCCTCCACAATTAATACTGAACCCCAAAAAAGAAAAGAGCCGAGGGGCTCCCAGGCCCGTTCAGCAGCTCATCCTGTGCCTCCAGCACGACTGGTTTATGTGGGCAGCCCACAGGGGTGGGTTTTACCCCTCCAGGGGGCTCCAGAAACCTGCAGCAGCCCAAGTACCCCACACCCTGTGCCCACCCCAGCACGCGCCATCCTGCACCCCCAGCCCATCCCTCCCGTGTTCACCCACCCCTCTAACCCCCCATACAAACCCCTCACACTGACCCCCACATCCCACACCCCAGTAACTGCCTCAGAACCACCCCCCCCAGTTATTACCCCTTCACATACCCCCAGATATCACCCCCCACACACACACACACATTTTCCCGCCCCGTGGTTATTACCCTTCCCCCCTCACACACACACACTCCCAGTTATTACCCCCACACACACACACTCTCCCCACCTCAACATCATTACACCCCCAGTTATCACCCCCCACCCTACAGCTATCACCCACCCCCCCATGGCTATTATTCACACACACAGTTATTGCCCCCTCCATAGTTATTACCCACACCCACCCCTCACAGCCCCCCCAGTTATTACCCCCACACACTTCTCCCCTCCCCACAATTATTGCCCCCAAGGGTTATTACTCTTCCCTCCCTCACACCCCCCGCCCCCCAGCCCAGTTATTACCTTCACGCACAGTTATTACCCCACACACACCCCCCCGGGGTTATCACTCACACACACACAGTCATCACCAACACCGTTATTGTCCCTCTCACAGTTACTACCCCTCGCATCCCCCCAGTTATTACCCCCACATGCACAGCTATTACCCCCACACACACCCATGCACTCCCCCCTCAGGGTTATTGCTTCGCCCCGTTATTACCCCCACACACCCTACGGTTCCCACTCACACCTCCCCAAGTCATTACCCCCGACCCCGCCGCTATCAACCCCCCACACCCACCCTCCTCTCATGGTCATTACTCCGCCCCTCACACACACCCCTTCCCCCGCCCCGTTATTACCACTGGCCCTCAGAGTTATTTAGCCCAAACCCTACGGTCACCCCCCACAGTCCTCACAGGTTCACGCCCCTCACGGTTATTCCTCCCCCCATACACCGCAAGCTCCCCAGACCCCCACCCCTTCCGGCCACCGTTTCCCGCCGGACGGTTCTTGCTGGCGCTCCTGGGGGCGGCGGCCACCAATGGGAAGGCAGCGTGAGGCGGCCCCTCGGCCGTGGCGCAGCGGCGGCCGCCGCCGTGTCCGTCTTCACCGCCACCAACCAGGGGGAAAGCGCCGGGAGGCGCTTCGGGATCGCCTGTTACCGCAACAAGGCCATGGGATGGCGCAGCGGAGCGTGAGTGCCGGCCCGGGGCCTGCCCGAGGGCGGGAGGGAGGCGTGTGGGGCGCAGGCCCGTGTGGGGCGCAGGCCCGTGTGGGGCGCAGGCCCGTGTGGGGCCCGGCTGGGGGGGGCTTGTGTGGACCTCCCTTGGACACTCTGAAGAGCAGAGGGGCCCTGCAGAGGGACCGGGACAAATTGCAGAGCTGGGCAATCACCAAGCACATGAAGTTCAACAAAAGCAAGTGCCGGATCCTGCACCTGAGCCAACCCCGGCTGTACAGGCAGACTGGGGGACGAGCTGCTGGAGAGCAGCTCCATGGAGAGGGATCGGGGGTTCTGGTGGACGGCAAGTTGAACGTGAGCCGCCGGTGTCCCTGGAGCCAAGAGGGCCCCGTGTCCTGGTGCACCCAGCACAGCACGGCCAGGCGGGCAGGGGGGGATTGTCCCGCTCTACTCTGCGCTGGGGCGGCCTCACCTGGAGCATCCACTGTGTGCAAGGCTGGGGACACAGGAGAAAAGGAGACAAAGCTACTGCAGCGTGTCCAGAGGAGGCTGCTAAGCTGGTGAAGGTTTGGAGGGGAAGCCGGCTGAGCAGCAGCTGAAGTCCCTGGGTTTGTTCAGCTGGAGCAGAGCAGACTGAGGGCAGAGCTCATGGGCTGCAGGTTCCTCAGCAGGAGCAGGAGGGGCAGGGCTGAGCTCTTCTCTGTGACAGTGACAGAGCCTGGGGAATGGCAGAAGATGTGCCAGGGAGGGTCAGTGGGACATGAGGAAAAGGTTCTTCACCCAGACGTGCTGGACACTGAACAGGCTCCCAGGGAGGTGTCACGGCCCCAAGCCTGGCAGTGTTCAAGGAGAGACTGGACAATGTCCTCAGGCACACGAGGTGACCTGTGGGGTGTCCTGTGCAGGGACGGGAGTTGGACTCCATGATCCTGGTGGCACTGGGGGAGCTGGGAAGGCCCCTTTCAAGCCAAACTATTCTGTGATCCATGTAGGTGCCTTCCAAGTCAGCACATTCTGTGATTCTATGACCCAGTTTTGTGGGGCAGCCCCGTGTGGGCACCCAGCTGTGGCAGGGGAGAGGCCCAGGTGGGGCCTGTCTGTGGAGCCGGGGAGCTTTTGTGGTACGCGGCTCTCCAGCCCAGGAAGGTGGTGGGATCTGTGTGAATCCGGGTACGCGGAGCGCCCTTGGGCACAGGGCAGTGCCCTGCGCTTTCCTGGGGAGTTACATCTCAGGAGTAGAAGTTTCCAGGCTCGTTGGCAGCACAGGTTGTTCCTCCTTGCTAAAAACTCATGTTCTTTTTTATATTGTTGACTTCACAAATTTTCTAACCGTGCCCTAATCTCTAGGGAGAAAGATTTTGATGAGGTCCTGCAGACACACAGAGTGTTTGTCAACATTTTCAAAGGCCAGGTGGCAAAGAAAGATGATCTTGTTAAAGCATTTGTGACGGATGACCAAACAGAAATCTGTAAGATGGTAGGTTTCAACCACTTCGCGGTTAGCAGCTTTATAAAAGCTTGGAGAAGACGTTCCCCTCCAGGGCTGGTGACTCCAGCACTGCCCTGGGCAGCCTGCTCCAATGCCCCACAGCCCTTTGGGGAAGAAATTGTTCCAAGATCCAACCTCAGCCTCCCCTGGGGCAACTTGAGGCCGTTTCCTCTGCTCCTGGCGCTTGTTCCTGGGGAGCAGAGCCCGACCCCCCCTGGCTCCAAGCTCCTTTCAGGCAGTTCAGAGATCAGAAGGTCTCCCCTCAGCTCCTGTTCTCCAGCTGAACCCCCCAGGTCCCTCAGCTGCTCCCATCACACTTGTGCTCCAAGTCTTGAATATTTTATATGTATTTAGCTGAAAAGAGTTCTGAATACTCTGTAGAATATACAGCTTTTATACACTGATGTCTGTGGACACAGAAAAAAAAAGAATTACCAGTGCTGAAGAGTTTCTCACCTAAGGTATATTTTTAAGGATGCAGGGGATGCAAAGGGGACAGTTGCTCACTTGGGGAAGTCCAATGAAATGTTAAGAACAGATCTAATTTCTTAGTCCTTCTTGGTAGGATATGAACTGTGGGCTTGTTGTGAATTCAAGGAAATCTGTGCATCTTTTTTTGTAGTTTTTCTGTGGTGAGTTTTTTCTTTGAAGTCTCTCCGTGCTGTCTGTCATAATGACATACATTATTAATACTGTTATTTTTTTATCCACTTCACATCTGACCAAACCATTCAAGCAATTGTTAAATTTAACAGAGTTACTAGATTTTTCACTCTGTAGTCAAACCCATGACATTTATTAACTGGGTTTTTTTAGTTATTTACTGTCCAGATTTTAACAGAAGGAGAGCTGCAGGTATCGGACAAAGAACGGCACACGCAGCTGGAGTAGATGTTTAGAGACATCGCGACCATTGTCGCTGACAAATGCGTGAATCCCAAAACAAAGAGGCCGTACACAGTGATCGTCATAGAAAGAGCCGTGAAGGACATTCACTACTCCGTCAAACCAAACAAGAGCACGAAGCAGCAGGTCTGTTTTCTTGCAAAATCGGTTTCAGGTCAGAGGTGGTGGCTTCAAGTGTAATTTCTCTGTTTGCAGCCACAGAGGGATCAGCAAAGCCCTGGGGGCTGAATTCTGCAGAGTGATTCTTCATCCAGCCGGTGGTTGAATGCTGGATGAAAACAGCTGCTGAAACTCGTGCAGTTTGTTTTCTAACAATTCAGGGAAGGGAGAAAGAAAGAAAGAAACTAATTAAAGCAGCAACAGTGATACGCCTGGAACAGAAAGAAAAGTTTTGTCCTTTAGTTTGATTGAGGTAATAGATCGGGCCTTGCATCTGAGCCACATGTTGGTTTGCAGTATAAGTGCTATTTAAGATTTCAGATGGGTTTTTTAAGCGTTGGAGGGATCACGAATAACAAGAACTCTGCCTTTCCTTGTTAATCTACCAAAGCATTGTTCGAGCAAACTCCCTGCAGCGCTGACAAAAGTGTCAGAAGCTGATGCGAAGGATTTGAGGTTTTGGTCTGTGTGATGGTTTTCAAGCAGGTGTGTAAATGCTCTTTGTTTTTAACACCTTTGTAGGCACTGGAAGTGATCAGACAGTTAAAGGAGACCATGCAAATCAAACGTGCTCACATGAGGCTGCGATTTATTCTTCCAGCAAGGGAGGGGAAGAAACTGAAAGAGAAGCTCAAGGTGCTGATTAAAGTGATTGAGAATGAAGATTTCCACCAACAGTTAGAAATTGTAAGCGATAAATCCTGGCAACTGTGTGGGAGTGTTATTTTTCTCTGCTAAAGTGGCTGAAGCATTTCAAAGGGTTTCCCCAGCTGTGCTTGGCAGAGAGCTAAAGCCAGATGCCTTTCTCTGATGTCTGCATCACCCAAGACACTTCACATTTGGTTTTCCACCAAGCTGAGTGGTGCAGTCGAGGCACTGGAGGGAAGGGGTGACATCCAGAGGGACCTGGACAGGCTGGGGGGTCCATGTGAATCTTGTGAAATTCATCCAGGCCAAGTGCGAGGTCCTGCACCTGGGTCAGGGCAATACCCAGTACCAGCACAGACTGGGGGAGGGAGGGAGGGTCAGACGGATGGGCAGCAACCCTGTGGAGAAGGGCTGGTGGGTAACAAAAGGGCCATAAGCTGGCAGTGTGCTCTTGCAGCCCAGAAAGCCAAGTGTGTCCTGGGCCACATCACCAGCAGGTGGAGGGAGGGGATGCTTCCCCCTCTGCTCTGCTCTCCTGGGGCCCCCCAGAGAACTGAGTCCAGCTCTGGGGTCCCCAGCGCAAGACAGACATGGACCCCAGGGGGTCTGTCCCTCTGTCACCAGTGCTGCCTCAGGCCCTCCAGCATTTTAGAACGATGCTAAAACCCAACCTGTGGCTGGCAATGCCAACGCAGGCGATGTGATGGTGAGTTTTGACCCACACATATATTAACCCTCCTAAAACCAACCTGGAAATGGCAGATGTTTGTGCCTCCTTGTGTGGAAGCAGCTCTGGCTGCCTCGTCCCACATCCCACCCTTGCAGCTCCAGGACAGACCCCACACTGGTGGCCCTGCCTGCATCTCCCGTCCCAGAACAGCCAAAGGAGCTGCTTGTTTTGGCCTCCAGCTGGCTGATTTAGCCTGGTTCCCTTTCTCCATGAGCGATAAAACCTGATGCTGAGGCTCCAGTGTCAGTCCCAGCCTGTGCCTATCCTTCGTTGTGTGTCATTTCATGTGATTTTGATCACATCCTTGAAAACAAAAACAAACCTCCAACGCACTCAACCTCAGCCCTCCCAGGGCAGAGATATTTCCGCGTGGTGAACGCTCCCGTGCAAATTCTCCCATGTCCTATTTTAGGTTTCTCACCGGCAGCGGCTGCAGACAACTGCGCTGGAGCTCCTGTCAAGCCTTTGGCAGTGGTTGTTGTGGAAGGAATAAGGGTCTCTCAGGGCAGAAGAGGAAATCTCTCCTTTCCTTCCCTGGGCTGTGTCACCCCCCCACCTGCCACCTAATGAAACCCCAATGGCATCAGCCCTTTCCCTCCCCTGCATTTCTTAATTTATTCCTTACATTATTAATTTTCCTATATTGGAGGGCACCGTGCAACCTTTCTTTTTCCAGTGTTTGGGAATGTGTGTGCTCCCCTGCGCACTGGTGGCGTCACCATCATTGGAGGGGTTGGACAGATGCAGAGATGAGGTTCTCAGGGACATGGGTTAGTGCTAGGGGTGGGTTATGGTTGGATTCCATGATCTTGAGGGTCTCTTCCAGCCAAAATAATTCAATGATTTTATGACCTCCATCTTGGGGACGCCCCGACATGGGCTCTACTGCCCCATGGCCCCCATGGGGTGGGGACAGTGCCCTACTGTGCCCCATGCAGCTCCCCTGCCCAGTGCAGGCAGGCTGTCCCAGGCAGGGCTGTCCTGTGTGGCTCAGGGGTCACTTTGGCTGAGGGATGCTCCTGACCCTGCCACTGCCTTCCTGGTTGGTTGTATTTTGGTGTTTTCTTACTCTAGAAACCCAGGCATTGCCTCTGGTGTCTTCCCACTCGCTCCTGTACCTTTTTGCCACTTGTCACATCCATTTCCACGGCCGCCTCTCCTGGGCCAGGCTAAGACAGCGGCAGTCAGTCCGATTGCACCCAGTGTTGTCTCCCGGGCAGGAGCTCGCTGGTGGGGTGACGTCTTCTCCTCGCCTCACAGACATGGTGAGGAGTTGGGATGCGGTGTCTGAACACATTCAGGGAATGCTCATGATAAAGCAGTGGGCCTTTATCTTCTGCTCACAACTTAACAGTTTCAGGAGACCTGAAATTCCTGTGTTGCTGCGTGTCGTTGCTCTTCCCCTCCTTTCAAGGCAGCTAAAGCATCTCAGTGTTCCCTTGCATCTGGCAAACAGGCCACAGACCGGATTCTCCAAAAACTGAGATGGAAAAATGGAGTCCAGCTTTGTCAGAGAGAAGTCTTCAACACGTTTTGTGGCTTCTCTGTTGGCCAGAGTGCAAAGACCAGACCAAGAGCCTGAAACAACTGGCACCAGGGGAGGTTTTAGGTGGGATATAGGGGACAATTTCTTCCTGAAAAGGGCTGTCGGGCATTGGAACAGGCTGCCCATGGCAGTGGTGGAGTCACCATCCCTGTATGTCCCTTGGGACAGCCATGTCATAGAATCACAGACTCATTTTGGTTGGGAAAGACCCTCAAGATCATTGAGTCCAACCGTTAACCTAGCCCTGGCACTAACCCACGTCCCTGAGAACCTCATCTCCGTCTGTCCAACCCTCCAGGGATGGTGACCCCACCACTGCCCTGGGCAGCCTGTTCCAATGCCTGACAGCCCTTTGGGGAAGAAATTGTTCCCCAGATCCAACCTCAACTTCCCCCGGCGCAACTTGAGGCCATTTCTGTTTGTCTTATCACTTGTTACGCTTAGGGTGGTGAGAGCCTGGCCCAGGTTGGCCAGAGAGGTGGTGGATGCCCCGTCCCTGGAGACATCCCAGGCCAGGCTGGACGGGGCTCTGAGCAACCTGAGCTGGTGACGATGTCCCTACTCAGGGCAGGGGGTGTGGTGGGTTGCAACTTGAGCAGCTTTTGCAACGGATTTGTGGTGTCTCTGCACCCCTGTGCAGTTGTATGGATGTGACTGTGCTTGGCTGCAGGATGCTGGAGGAGGAGCTGAGGGCAAAACTGCAGTCCGAAGAGGCCCGGCGAGACCGGTCGCGAGCCCAGCTGCTGAAGAACGAGGAGCTTCTCCTTGAATTTGAAAACAGAATCGACCGCCTCCTATTCCATCTGCACGGCATCACCGTGCCTGGCCAGGTATTCACCCAGCGCTGGGTGGCGCAGTGACACAGCGCGGTGACACTTGACGCAGCCACCATCACCCCAGGTGGCTCATTTTGCCCACCAAGGTGGTTCTCTCCGTCTCCAGAATGACTCTCTCCTGTCCCGGGGGGTGGAGGAGAAGCTCCAGTACCTGGGCCAGAAGCTGCAGTACCTGGCACAGCGGGCGGCCCACCTGCCCCCTGAGTGCAAGATCCTGGATAAGAGCAACGAGATACGTGGGATGTCCATCCCTGCTGGGGTCTTCGGGGACCCGCAGCAGGCTCCTCCTGATGGCCCATCCCAAGTGTCCCCCAGGGGGACATCAAGGGCATCCCTTGGGTTGTAACACCCACCTCCCCTTCAACAATTAACCCAGGGTGTCTTTCACAGATTTTTGTGAAGGCCAGGGATTTTCTGGAGAAAAAAATGTCGAGTGATCCTCAGAACGTGGTGGTTTCCTTTGAGGAGAGAGACAGCAGCGATGACGGTAGGAGAGCTTAGCGGGGACGTGTCCCACGGCGACTGTCCCTGCCCCTGCCTGTTGGGATTTGTGACCATCCTCGCCTGTCTCTCCTGTCCCAGCAGAGCCCAGCCCATGAGTTCTCTCCAGACCTTGGGGCTGTCTCCAAGGCTTTGAGCATGGGTGGTGCTTTTAGGTGGGGATGTGGGAGCACGAAGGCAGCTGGCGGGGTGGTGAGCATCAAACCACAGAAGGAACAAGAAAAGATGCTGTGGGGCAAGGAGGGAGAGCCTTGTCTTCGAAATCACCTGGTTGTGAAGAACAACCAGTGCTGGGGTCTGTCTGTGGCCTCTTCCCATTGGATACTCTTGGAGGAGCCACTGAGTTTCTGAGCTTGCCACCTGTTTTGAATGAAGCTGGAGCTGTATCCAGCACCGCGTGGCTCCAGACCTTTCTGGGAAGCCCCAGCAGCTGGGGATGGGCCACAGCAGCGGCACTGCCAGGCCCTGCAGGTCAGCCTGGGATGCTGGGCAGGAAGAGCCAGGGCTTGGCAGGAAAGCTCCCTGTGATGTCACCAGCCCTCCAAAACGTGCTGGCTCTCCCTGGTGACATGGGCACAGCAGAAGTGGCCCTGCAGACCCTCCCCAGCCCGTTTCTCTCTGTTCCCTCCTCCAGAATCCTCTAAATCTGATGACGAAGATGACGAGCACGTCCCCACCTGGGAAGACATCAAGAGGGAGGGGCAGCTGCTGATCCAAAGCAAGAAGAAAGCCAGCGTGTCACGGAATGCACCCCGAGATTAGTTTAAGGGACAAGAGGGTCCAAAACAACTTTTATTAAACCGGTGAGAAACAGGGTTTTAGCACTCCAAAAGTGACTTAAATATAGGTTCGGGTATCAGTTGAGGAAAATTATGAAGGGGCAGCAACTAGTACAACAGGAGGTCCACAGTGTGCATGCACGTGGCTTCACCCAAAACAATGCCGGAACCGCCCCTGAGGCCCAGAGGAGTACACGCTTGCCTGAACACGGTGCGGGATTATTCTTAAAGGGATATAGGTACTCGTAGTGAGTACGGAAAGTGTACGCTCGCGATTCCGCGAGGGTAAATTTATAATACACTCGCAATCCTGCGAGGGTTAATTTACTTACACGTGCAAATGTGCACGGAATACTACACGTGCTTATATGGAAGCACGGGAGGAAAATACACTCGCGATTATGCGAGGAAATAATTTTATACGTGTGCAAATGTGCACAGAAGGTTACTCATGCATATGTGCACGGAAAGTATAAATACACTCGCGATTATGCGAGCAAATAATTTTATACGTGCTTATATTAAGCACGGGAAGTTACAGGTGCAAATGTGCACGGAAAGTATAAATATACTCGCAATCCTGCGAGCCGTTTTACTCACACCCGTGGCGGCAAGGCAAGCGGAGTCTCCATCCCGGGGAGGAGGGCTCTCGGCGGCAGCATCTCGCTCGTGCTCCGAGAGACCCGCGACAATGGGCGGAGTCTCGACGAGAGTCCCGTTTTTTATAGGCTGATCAGACCTGACTCTAGGCATTCTAGAAGCTTCTCTGCACCCCCACACCGGTTGTGGGGTGCCCCTGAAGCCTCCAAAGATCCCCCACACTGGCCGCGGGCACCCAGCGGCTCACTGGCGCCTCGGCACTCCCGTCTCCTAATGACCCTGAGCCCTTCTCTCTGTCAGCCTCTTCCGAATGTTCTGCAGGGTACGCTAAATTAGGCTTTTACACATATCTGTGGAACAGTTTTTTTTCTACAAAGACTACATACAGGTTGCATTGTTTAATGGCAGCATGTACTAATATTATATGCTCAGGTTTCACAGCCACTGATAACATATCCATTTAGACCAGTTTGATTAACAAATATATCGTTAAGTCTATTACAGTCTCTAACCCCAGGAAAAATACACCCACATGTTTAGTGAGAAATTATATTACAGATATACGCTTGCCTGAATCTGGCAAGGAATTATTCAAGAAAATCCACGGGTTTATAATGAGGAAAACACCCGCCCAAGCGGCGAGGAATTATTTAATACACTCGCTGATCTGGTGAGGAAATAGCTCAGTTCTACCTAGTAAGTTATCGCTCACCCCAGCGAGGCGACGAGGCTGACCCAATCCCGGGAGGCTACTTTAGGTGGAGATCCTGCCTAAGGGGAGGCTTCAGGCAGACAGACCCGCAGCTCCGAGAAGACCACAAACGGCCATTCAACGGGACCCCGTTTATATCCGTGTCAGATCTGACTGTGGGCGGTCTAGAAGCTTCACGGCTTCTCTGCACACCCCTACTGTGGCTATGTGCGCCCCCTCCTCCCTACTAATGACCCTGGCCTGGGTCTCACAATAAGAACCATTAGCTTGCCCCATTGCAGGAGAGGGGGGTGGTGCTGGAGAAGGGGATGTGGGGGGTGCACACATGCAGCTGCCACATCAGTTCTCAGCGGAGGCGGGGCAGGGGGTAGGGGGAGAGTGTACTGCCACACTCCCCATGTACACCTGGATCCTCTCTGGACCCGTCTCCAAGACCCTCCCTGGGTTTCCGTGCCCCCTGCTCTGCTCCAAGTTCCTCCGCGGCCACCCAGACCCCTCTGCCCCTTCCTCTGCTGCCCGTGCAGCAGAGCTGCCTGCGAGCTCGGGCAGAATGTGCCCCTCATATCTCTCATGGATGGGACCCTGCCCCACAGTCTCACAGCGTAGAGAGCCTGGAAAGAGGCTTTGCTTTCAGCCGCTCTGGGTCACCCATGGCATGGCTGGGCTGGGACAAGCACCAGCCGCCTCCTTCCCCAGGGGAGCTGGAGTTGGTCACATCGTTGTGCAGGTTTTGGCAGTCGTTCTCCTTGCTGGTGTTCTTCAGATGACCTGAATCCCAGAGCACAAAATCTTTCCCATTGATATTTGTCCCAAACAGGCACGGGTGTCAGAGCCAGCGAGCTCCAGAGTGAGAGCTGTGCTGTCCCCGTGCTGTCCTTTGTCCCTGTGTGAGCAGTGAAAGCCTGGCAACTGTGTGGGGGTGTTATTTTTCTCCGCTAAAGTGGCCGAAGCATTTCAAGGGGTTTCCTCAGAATTCTTTCCCAGGGCAGTCAGGGTGACTGAGAGCTTCTGTAAACAGTGAGACTGCTGCCAGCAGATCGAGGGAGGTCATCGTTCCCCCATCCTCAGCACTGGTGAATGAAGCCACTCCTGAAGCACTGCGGCCAGTTCTGGGCTACCCCGTACAAGAGAGACATTGACACACTAGAGAGAGTTCACCAGACGGTCACAACGAAGATGAAGGGCCTGGAGCGTCTGTCCAACGGGGACGGGCTGGGAGAGATGGGGCTGCTCAGCCTGGAGAAGAGAAGGCTCCCGGGGGATCTCATCAATGTGCATCAATACCTGAAGGGAAGGTGCCAAGAGGATGGAGCCAGGCTCTTTCCAGAGGCGCCCAGTGACAGGACCAGAGGCAATGAGCACAAACTGCAACACAGGAGGTTCCCTCAGAGCATCAGGACACAGTTTGTTATTACTGCCTGGGTGACTGAGCCCTGGCAGAGGTTGCCCAGGGAGGTTGGGGAGTCGTCAGCTCTGGAGATACTCAAGAGCCGTCTGGACATGGTCCTGGGCAACCAGCTCCGGGAGTCCCTGACTGAGCAGGGGGCTGGACCAGACAACCTCCAGAGGCCCCTGCCAACCTCAACCATTCTGCGACTCTGTTATCTGTGAGTGCAGACATCATCAAGTAGTGTTTGTCCCCTCTGCTGCTCAGCTTAGAAATCTCTGGAAACCTCTAAAGGGAGCTGCAGCGGGACCCGTGTGGGAGCAGGTCCGGTGCTGCCGGAGCCAGTGGGAGACGGTTGCAGCCAGCTCCAAAGCCGGTGTGAGCAGCCATCGCCTGCCAAAGCTGCGCCAGGCAGGGCAGCCGCGCTCCCCGCTGCAGACACGTTGGGTGAGAGAGGCAGGAAGAAGCGGGGAAGGGTAGAAGGAAGCCCATCGGCGCTTGCAGCCCGGTGTCCCCATGTGGGGACATGGCAGGGGCGGCCTGGGGAAACCCCTCCCGCTCAGGAGACAGTGGGGTGGGGGCAGCTCCCAGAAACCCCTGCCCACTGCAGAGCCCCTGGCAGGACCTGGGGGGCAGGTGTGTGCAGCCCCTCTGTGACACGGTCCGAGGTCACAGTGGGACAGCCAGACATCACAGTGGTGACAGCCCCCCTTTCCCTGTCGTGACCAGCATCTGCCCCACTCACCCCGGTGAGGCCGAGTCGACTCCAAGTGCTGAGAGCTGCTCTCGCCACTGCTCTGCTCTGGAGTAGCTGCTCTGCAGTGAGGAGGAGAAGGCGGAGAGAGGGAGCACGACAGCACCAAGGAGTGTGAAAGGTGGAGAAGGAGAAGGAGGAGGAGGAGGAGAAGGAGAAGGAGGAGGAGAAGGAGAAGGAGGAGGAGGAGGAGAAGAGAAAAAGAAGGAGGAGGAGGAGGAGAAGAGAAAAAGAAGGAGGAGAAGAAGGAGAAGGAGGAGGAGAAGGAGGAGGACAAGGAGAAGCAGTAAAGCCATTGTCCAGCCACTTGCTGCAGTTGTTGACTTGAAGCAGCAGTGGAACTAAGATGGCAAGACAGCTCTTCTTGCAGCCTCACCTGAGCCCAACTATTGAGAAGCTCGAGCGTTATGGTAAGGCCTTCAGGCCCAATTTCACATGTGTGTCTGGGTCAAGGACATCTCTGAAATCAGGATGGAAACCCGAGGACTGTGGGGGGTGGTTGCTGAGGAGTGGTGACTGCAAGGAGGGACCTGCTTGACCATCCCAAAGGGCTGAGGGGCTGATGTGGCAGCCAGGGCTCCTGGTTCCCTTCCTGACGTGGCCCCTGCCTTCCTGGGGCAGCCCAGGCAGAAACCCCTGACCCCAAAGGGCTGCCCTTGCCTGGCGCTGGGCATTGCCCACGCTGAGCTCATGTCTGAATGGAAGAGCTGAAGGTGCTCGTGGGCCATGTGGGCTCTGTGTGTTCAGAGATGTGACCCGGCAAAACTGGCCCCTGCTGGGGAGACACCAGGGCCTGCCCTGAGCCTCCGAGAGCCGCGTGGAGCACAGCCCCGTGCCCCCGCGGGCATGGCAAAGCACTGCCGGCTTCCCGTGGGAGTGGGTCACACCCTGGAGAGCTGCACCTGCAAGGAAAGGAGCCCCTTGGAGGCAGCATGAGGTGTCCTTTGGTTCTTGCCGGGCTGGAGAGAGACCACCTGAAATGCCTGAGTGAAAGATGCATCGCTCCTTGGACAGGAGTGGGCCGAATGGTCTTGAGCTTGCTGCCTCAGAGCATGACAGGTCTTTCCCTTGTTTTTCCAGAGTTCGCTAAGATTTGGGCCAGCATATCGTATCACCTCAGCCTGCAGCTGGCTCTCCACCAGGTGGGCCTTACCTCCTTCTCCCCTCACACCCTGATGAACGCTGATCAAGTCCTGACAGCCCTTTGCCATGGGGTGCAGCTGTTCTTCCCCTGCGTTGAAAGCAGGAGCAACGCCCCAGCACGACACTGCAATGCACACAGTGACATGGACACCTTCTCTGTCCATTCAGATGTACAAGAAGGTCCCCCCGTCAGAGTTGCATGTGAAAACCTGGAAGCCTGGGACACATCTGGATTTATTCCAAGCGTGGGAACCCCCTGCCTTCTATCTGATTGAGCCAGAGGGTGTTTGTCAGCTTTCCCTCACCTATTTGGTTCTTCGTAGCTGAAGGGGGGTGAGAGGGAAAAGCGCAGCCCCTGTTTGTGTTCTCCCAAGGAGCCCATCTTGCTCCTTTGTGCCTCAGGCCAGGGCAGGGCACTAAACGCCATCAGCCTCCTCTGACAAGTCACCCGTCTGCCCCTCCAAGACTTCTTCCCATCCGCCATCTCCTCTGTTCCAGGCTGTCCGCATTCCCGGAATCGGGACTTTTGTGGTTGTCAGAAAGCGAGTAGCCCTCAGCGAGCAGGATCTGGTGATCGTGGAGAGACCCGTGTTTCGACCTGAAAAGGCTGTTGTGCAGGACCATGAGCTCCGCTATGGTTGCAAAGACTTCCCTGGTAAGCAGCGTGAAAGCGGCGCTGGCCCTTGAGCAGGGTGGGGAGGGGTGCTCTGCTCCCCAGAGGTGACTGAGGGGAGTACCAACCACCCACCGCGGTCCTGCCAAGAGCTTCACTCGACAAAACCAGCCGGCTGTGAAAGGACCCTGCCTAGCTGTTTGTTTTAAAGAATCACCAGAGGACAATACAGCTAAGAGCGCACTCTCTTTGTCCTGCTTCAACAACAGGTTCCCTCACAGCTTCCTTGGTGTGGTGTCTTCTGGTTCCGTGATGCTTCAACTCTTGCTCCCCCTTTCCGCTGCACTAGACCTCCTCCAGGCAAATGCCTAAGACTCTTTGTTTCCCTTTCTGTATCAGAGAAGCCACAGCTGTCTGTTCTGTACCTCACTGTCCACTTTAAGAGGAAGGGACAAGCCGAGCGTCTCCTCAGAGGCGCTGGCCCAGCCAGACAGCCCAGTACCAAAGTGTTGCCCGAGGGCCTGGAGGCTGCAGACCTTTGATTGTAGCCTGCCCAGCAGGTCTGCAAGCTCATGTGTTCCTCTTCTCTTGTCTTTCAGGCCATCAAGATTTCGAACAACTGCCGTATGCTGAGATAGCCTCAGAGAACGCTGTCTCTGAGGGCACCGTGCAGCTCTACATGGAAAGGACCACGCACCTTTTCCATGCCTGCGTAGAGAACGGGCAGAACGTTGCCATCATCTGGAGGGACGTGGGCATGCTGATTGTCCAGGGAAAAGACATGAAAATGAGATTTTACTTACACTTTTTGGAAAGGCTGAATGGCACTGGCAAGATGCTGCAAGCTCTTCTCGAGGTAGGATTTTCACTTTCCCAGCCCCACTCCTGCTGCTTCTGAAATGCTTTCTGGGGGCTGCTTTCCCCTGGCCGACCATGCCTTGTTCAGTCACCTGGGCTCCTGGAGCTCTAGAGCACAGCAGGCTCTCTGCAGAGCACCTCCCTGGCGTGCAATGGCCTGGCTTTGCAAGAGCCACCCCCAGAGGAGCTGCACTTTGCGAGAAAAGGCCGGCGTTGATGGCGGGGAGCGCTGCGTGCCCCACTCTGGGGGCCGGGAGCAGAGGCACAGGCAGAGCAAGGCTTGCTGAGCCCAGAGCCCTTGGGCGGCTCTGGCTCTTTGCTGGCGCTGGGCTGAGGCGGAGCGAGCAGCCGGCCCTTCCCAGTGTCCGCTCCTCCCGTCATCCGTCTCTGTTCTCGTTGCAGATGCCGGAGATGAGGGACTCAGTCATCTCACGCCATGACACCGCTGCTTCCCAGACCTCTTCTGGACGTGTTATCGTCCTGCCATGGTATGTTTGACTTCACTTGGAGGAACGTGGGACAGTGGCACGGCTTATGCATCTGTCCTACTGTGGAGCTAGAGATGCATTTAGGCAACATTTCCCACTACGTTTCTCCTGCTCCTTTTCTTTCCTCTGTGGGAGAGACTGCTCTTAGGTCCGGAAACGTTAATCTGCAAGGCTCTACAAGGAACTTGGAGGGCAAGATCAGAATTCGAAAGGGTGTTAGAAAATCAGAGCACTAGATAACATTCTGCTCTCCATGTGCACTATGAGCAGAATCATTTCCCCAGAAGCAGCAAGGGGGTTTTGTGGGAGGACGGCCATTCTCACGGGAAGGATGGAAAAACACGGGCACAGGCTGACGGGGCCTCTCCAGGCACTGGAGCTTCTACTGCGTCCCTCCGGGTTGGGCTGCCTTGGTAAACAACGTGGTGTCCTTTCTTCAGCCTGCTGCCTTCTTCCTCTTCCAGGTACCAACTTGAGACCGTGCCGAAAATGCCAGCGCTGATAGACCTGAAAGGATGTGTGAAGGGAAAAGGTGATGGCCTGTGGTGTGAACCTGCCCCAGCAGCAAATCTGTGTGCACGGGACCAATGCAGAAACCCCAGAGCCGGATTCCCTTGAGATAAATGATTCCCCTCCCCAGAATGACTCCTGGACAGCACGAGTATCTCCCATGGAACCCCCCGTTTCAGCACACGGATGAGAGAAAGCCATGCAAACAGTCTTCCCCAGGGAATAACGGTGCACTGTAGGCATGGGGCGTTGGATGTTAAAACAGTGTCAGAAAAGGCCTAAGACCTCCCAGGAAACATGGCTTTCCCCCAAAGGGATGAAAAGGACCACCTTCCCCAGTGTTACCACAGCCCTGAGCAGACCCGCACGTCACTCTCCTTGGAACTGGCACACAAGTGGCACCCGGTTCCCAGAACAACACCGAGATGCTGTTCTGAAGAACCGTCTCCTTTCCCGTTTCTAGAGGATGCTGCCGAGAAGCGCCTCCTCCGTCGAGCAAGGCTTCCTCCAAATCGGTTACCTGCCCTGACTGTGAAGCCGGAGCAGGGTCAGAAAGCTGAGGGGAGTGAGCCTCGCGCCAGGTGAGACACTCGCATAAATGGGTGAGCGTGACCCCCTGCTCCGGGCTCTGTGGGAGCGAGACGTTTCTCCTGGAAACACCCCAAGTGCGCTTTTCCCACGTCCCACTAACTCATGGTTTCTTGCTCATGGCAGTGTCTTGTAGCTTCTTGGCAGACTCTGCTGGCACCACTATTTCTTTCTTCCCTTCCGATGTGCAGATCTCTTGAGTAGCCAAGTGCAAAGGCTCGTTCCAGGAGCAGAAGGTCATTTTGGCTTTCCCTTCAGGTTGAAATGAGCCTGGCCTTTCTGTTTGCTGAGAACAGAGTTCTGCAGTTAGTTACTGCAGAGGATTGCCCTGAGCAACCAGGAGCCTCTTCTACGCTGACGCCTGTCTTACGGAGAGCCCAGTGGCAGGATGGCCCTTCTCGTGGGGTCGTGTCCTCCCCCCTTTGACACTGTGTCCCCAGCGCCCAACCTGCCCATACAGGGCATAGCGCTATCTCCGGGCACAGGACCCTGTTCCTCTGGTTGCTCCAGCAAGAGAGGGCCGAGACCTGGGCATCCTGGGTTGCAGGGGGGGCTGTTGGGCCCATCCGAGGCTGACAGCTTGGGGTCTTCTCTGTGTCTGGGGACTTGATCACAAGGATGCGAGCAGAGCACGTTCTGCTGCAGAAGCAGGTGCGCCACCTGGAAGCACAGGATGCAGAACCAGCTCCTCCTGCGCTCCTGCCAACACGCCCTGTTGTGTCTTTGCAGGCAGCTACCGGTCATCCAGAGGAGCTGCTTGAAGGAAAAGGAGGAGAAAGGAAAGCTACCGCCTCTGGTTGCACCCAGAGAAGTGGACTTCATAGCCAGAGCCATTGAGAGGAGAGAAAAGGTACCCGACACCGGATGCTGCCGGAGCACATCCTACTGGACTGTAGAGCAGCGTTGCTCCACACGTGCCAGTGCTCACAAGATTCTTCACTGGGTGTTCACGGGACCACTGACCAGTTGCTTTGGTGTTTGCTTGAAGGGAGGCGGGTCACTGTCAGTTGAGAATATACTTGTCACTTCCAGTAGCCTGGAAACACCCCCAGAGCCCTCACTTGAGGCCGTTTCTGTCAGCCAGGTGACTGCAGGGCTTGTCTGGGCTCGCCAGCTGCCGGCTGGTTTGTAGCCCAGTGGTGGCTTATCTCCCTGGTCATTCCAGACGGGCTCCTCGGTGGAGCCTGCAGGAACCTGGGAGCAAACCAGTGTGGACAGCAAGGCAGAAGAGAAGGGAGGGAGGGAGGAAAACAGCTCAGCCGTGGCAGGACAGACTAATGCTGCCTGCTATTGCATTTCATTCGGCCTCCAGAATAAACGGGAGAAGAAGAAAGAGGAGCAGCTTCCAAAGCATATCCGGAAATTCCTGGAAGGAGAGGAAAAGAAGGAAAAAGAGGCGGCGGTACGGGAAAAAAGTAAACGGCAGTCAGCCAGAGCAATGAAAGCAAAGTCCAAGGCAGAAAAGGAGACACCCGGTGTGAAAGGAAAGGGAGAAAATCCAAAGGAGATGCAGAGGAGCCAGGTACTTGGGATTCCTGCAGAAAAAGAGCACTTTCTCCCGTGGGGCGGCTGAGACTGCAAAGTACCCTGGCACCCAAGCCGTCATAGCAGCCTTGCTGCAGCAGAACCGGGCGGGTGATGCTGCCCTTCCTGAGCAAGAAGGGGGACGCAAAGTTGCAGTGAAACCCTGGTGACACTCAGAGGTCACCCCAGGGCCTGCTGAGCTCCTTCTCCCAGCTCTCCCCGTCCCGTGTGGTCCAGCCAGAAGTGTTCTGGGGTCTGCGTGCTGGGAAGCAGCACCCTCCGGGTGCAGGGCTGTTGTATGAGAGTCTCCTCCTGTGCAGGAATCCAGCTCCCCCGAGTGCTCCTCAGACAGCTCCTCGAGCAGCGTGGAGTCAGACGAGTCCAGCTGTGACCTGCTGGAGATTAGGACGATTATGGAGGACTGGGAAGAGGCCGGAGAAGAGCCCCCCACAGTCCCTGAGGACAACAGCGTCCCCCCGAAGCGGTACGAGTGTGCCCGCTCCAGCCGAGCCCTGGGGCGGTGGGGCGTGAGCCGGTGGTGGTGGGTACAGGTAGCCAACCCCCGAGCCACGGGGCTGCACAGGGCGCCCGGGGATTTCTGCAGCCGTGGGAGCGGGCTGGGTTAGACCCCACGGCAGGGGCCAGAGCAGGGGCTTGAAACCCCTCCTGCCTCCGGGGCGTTGTGGGGCAGAATGGGGCCACATAGCTGTGGGGCTGAGTGTGGGAAGAGGCAGGACGGTCCCAGCTGCAGAGTCAGGGAGACTTTGTCCTTGCTGTTGCAGGAGCCTTTCCCCACGGACAGACCGGGCCCTGCGGGAGGTGGTGACCTGCATCCTGGGGCAGGTGGCCCGCAAGAGAAGAGGGGAGAGGGATGAGCAGCTGGATCTGCAGGACAAGCTCCAGTGGTAAATCTCTCCGGACACGGGCAGTGCTTCCTCTCCCGCAGTCCCTTCCTCCTGCTCCCCGCAGCCCCGCGGGAGAGAGCCGCTTCTCCTGGCACCGGCCTCTCGGCAGAGCCGCTCCTGCGGCCGCGGCTGGCGCCCAGCTGGGAGCCCGGCTGGAGCGCTCTCCTGTGCTCACACCACCTCTTCCCGCTGTGTGTCTGCAGCGAGCTGGCAGTGCTGCGGTGGGAACGGTCGGGGAAAGAGGCAGGCAGCAGCCAACACCTGCGGGAAGCTGCACCCCAGGCTGCACCCCCTGCCAAGGCGGGGGAGAGGAGGGCAGGACCGGTACGTCCCCAAGGCTTGATGTGGTGGCGTTTGTAATGGCGACGGCGCAACGGTGCGGCCAGGCTGGTCTGGGACAGCAAGCAGCCGGGTTGCTTTCAGCCCCGCGATCCCTTGGCTCAGGGGTTGTTGCAGAAAGGCTCTGCAGTCAGGACCGTGAGCAAAGCAGGGCTGATGGAGAGGCTGAAAAGAAGGGGCAGGAGGGAGGGGGGGCGCTGAAATCCCCCCAGCCTTTGCCAGGGACACTAACACTGCCTGCTGCTGCATTGCCGTGGTCCTGCAGGCGCAGCCCCGCGTGTGCACGGAGGAGGAAACACGCAAGCTCTGGGAGTCCTTGTGCAGCAAGATAGAGCAGAAGCGCAGCAGTGGCACCGCCAAAGGCCTGGAAAAAAGAGCCAGAGCAATGGGAGGCCCAGGTACCGCAGGCAGTGAAAAACAACTGGGGAAAGAGCATTCCCAGTTGAGTGTTTGCCTTTTGGAGTGCTCGCCTCTGAAAAAGGGGGTGTGGGCCAGCTTCAGGCCAGAGCTGGGCAAAGAGGGTGTTTTCCTGACAGCCCTGGGGGCACGGAGAGCAGCAGGGTGGGACTGCATCCCAGGGACCTGGACCTGCTCTCTCCAGACAGCAGCAGATCCCACCACATGTGTCCTGACCAGACTTGTTGCTCTGCACCTCTCTGTGCATACAAGACTACAGAGCTTTGTATTCAACTCCTCAGTTCTGGAGAACAGATCTACTCCACGTCGGCCAGTGCCAGGAGACCGTCTCAGGCGCTGAGGCTCGCGGGAGAGACATCCAGCAAGAGCCTCCTCCGGCGTGACGAGCGCCAGTGCCGGCCAGCCAGGCTGCTGACACCAGCTCTCCCTTCTGTTCAGTAAAGACCCACCTGCAAACCGCTGGGTCTGACAGCTGCTGATCCAAAGCCAGAAAAAAGCCATCAAAAAGTAGCAGTTGCTCCACAAGAGCTTTGGACGCCCCAGACCACCCCTTGTTCTTTGGGTGCCCCCGCTACGCCATGTGTTTTGGATGGCCCAGACCATCCATTTGACTGTGTATTCCCCTGCCACCCCTTGTACTCTTTCTCCAGTGGGTTTAATAAAGCAGATCTTTATTGGTTCCTCCCAAACCTGTGGTCAAGCTGCAATGGGGGCCTGGTGAGGTGTGTCCTGGCCCTGAGCAGGCACCACTGCTCAAAACTTGGCAACGCTGGCTTCCTGCTGGATGGGGCTTCGTTTCCCTCTTAGCCCTCAACGGTTCTGCACGTGAGTAGCTGGGGGTTGTGACCGAAATACGTCTTTAACGGTAAAATTGGCTTTGCTTATGGGCCTTCTTGAATACCAGAACTGGACAAGGAAACCATCATGGGTCATCTAATGCCATCTCCTGTGAACGTGCAGTTATCCTCAGTGTCTTTTTTGAGTCCTTTGGATCAGACTGGCTTTGAACATCATGAGCCATTTGGTTCATTTTAATGGAAAACAGCACCTCCTGGTGTGCAGGAGCTGCCAGTTTTCCTCCCCGCACCTCCAAGTCCACTGTCAAATTCCAAAACCCTGGGGCCCCGTCACCTCCTGGGGCTCCCGGCTCAGGAGCGGTGGTGCTGGCCCAGCCGCCGGTGCCCGCGGGGGGCTGGTGGCCATGACAGGCTGGTGGGGTAGGCCTTAGCCCCAGGCCCAGCCGAGCCCAAGCCCACTGTTCAGGCCCAGGGGCCCCGGGTCAGGGTCTTTGTGTGTGGATGACAGCGGGGGGTGTCTCCCCACAGGCCCTGGGGCCTTGTCACCCTTGTCACAGTGCAGGGCTTTACACAGACAGGCTGCAGGGCTGGACACAGACACGCTGCAGGGCTGGACACAGACACGCTGCAGGACACCACGCGGACAGGTTGCAGGGCTGGACACAGACACGCCACAGGGCTGCACGCAGACACGCCACAGGGCTGCACGCAGACACGCTGCAGGGATGCACACAGACACGCCGCAGGGATGCACACAGACACGCTGCAGGGCTGCAGGCAGACAGGCCACAGGGCTGGATACAGATGCTGCAGGGCGATACGCAGACATGCTGCACAGCTGCACGCAGTCACTCTGCAGGGCTGGACGCAGACAGTGTGCGGGGCTGCAGGCAGACACGCTGCAAGGCTGCAGGCAGACACGCCGCAGGGTGGCACACAGACACCCCGCAGGGCTGGAGGCAGACACGCCACAGGGCTGGAGGCAGATGCTGCAGGGCTGCACGCAGACACGCCTCAAAGCTGCACGCAGACACTCTGCAGGGCTGGACACAGACAGGGTACATGGCTGGATGCAGATGCACTGCAGGGCTGTACGCAGAAACGCCGCAGGGCTGGAGAGAGACACACTGCAGGGCTGCACGCAGACACTCTGCAGGGCTGTAGGCAGACACGCTGCAGGGCTGTGTGCAGACGCGGTGCAGCGCTGGACGCAGACACAGTACAGGGCTGGACGCAGAAACCCCACAGAGCTGGAGACAGACACGCTGCAGGGCTGTACGCAGAGACGCTGCAGAGCTGGAGAAAGAAACGCCGCAGGGCTGCAGGCAGACACGCCGCAGGGATTGATAGAGACACGCTGCAGGGCTGCACGCAGATACACTGCGTTGCCCCATGCAGATAAGCTGCAGGGCTGCACGCAGACACGCTGCAGGGCTGGACGTAGACACGCCGCAGGGCTAGACTCAAACACAGTGCAGGGCTTTACACAGACAGGGTGCAGGGCTGGACACAGACACGCTGCAGGTCTGGAGACAGACACGTTGCAAGGCTCCAGACGGACTGGTTGCAGGGCTGGACACAGAGACACCACAGGACTGCACGCAGACAGGCTGCAGGCCTGGATGCAGACACGCTGCAGGGCTCTAAACAGACACGTTGCAGGGCTGCAGGCAGACATGCTGCAGGACACCACGCAGACACACAGCATGGCTGCTGCCAGACACGCAGCAGGGCTGCAGGCAGACACGCTGCACGGTTGCAGACAGACACGTTGCAGGGCTGCAGGCAGACACGCTGCACGGTTGCAAACAGACATGTTGCAGGGCTGCAGGCAGACACGCTGCACGGTTGCAAACAGACATGTTGCAGGGCTGCAGGCAGACACGCTGCACGGTTGCAAACAGACATGTTGCAGGGCTGCAGGCAGACACGCTGCACGGTTGCAAACAGACATGTTGCAGGGCTGCAGGCAGACACGCTGCACGGTTGCAAACAGACATGTTGCAGGGCTCCACGCAGACACGCTGCATGGTTGCAAACAGACATGTTGCAGGGCTCCACGCAGACACGCTGCATGGCTATACGCAGACACGCTGCAGGGCTGGACGCAGACACGCCGCAGGGTTGCAGGCAGACACGCCGCAGGGCTCCACACAGACACACTGCAAGGCTCCACGCAGATACATTCGAGCACTCCACGCAGGCACGCTGCAGGGCTGCAGGCAGACACGCTGCAGGGCTGCAAACACATATGCTGCAGGGCTTCAGGCAGACACAATCCATGGCTGCAGGCAGACACGGTGCAAGGCTGGACACAGACACGCCGCAGGGCTGCAGGCACACATGCTGCAGGGCTGCACGCAGACACGCTGCAGGATGACATGCCGCAGGTCTGCACAGAGACACACTGCAGGGCTCCATGCAGACACGCTGCAGGGCTCCACACAGACATGTTGCAGGGCTGCAGGCAGACACACCACGGGGCTGCACGCAGACACGCCGCAGGGCTGGACCCAGACGCGCTGCAGGGCTGGACTAGATGCACTACAGGAGTGTACGCAGAAAAGCCACAGGGCTGGAGGCAGAAACGCTACAGGGCTGCACGCAGACGCACTGCACGGCTGGACTCAGACACGCTGCAGGGCTACAGGCACACACGCCACAGGGCTCAATGCAGACACGCCACAGGGCTGGATACAGATGCTGCAGGGCTATATGCAGACACGCTGCAGGGCTGCACACAGACACACTGCAGGGCTATATGCTGGCACGCTGCAGGGCTGCACGCAGACACTCTGCAGGGCTGGAGAGAGACATGCTGCAGGGCTTCACGCAGATATTCTGCAGGGCTGTTCACAAACACGCTGCAGGGCTGCATGCAGACACACTGCAGGGCTCCACACAGATGCGCTGCAGGGCTACAGGCAGATACACTGCAGGGCTGGAGACAGACACACTGCAGGGCTGCAAGCAGACACGCTGCAGGGCTGCACGCAGACACGCTGCAGGGCTGCACGCAGACACACTGCAGGGCTGCACGCAGACACGCTGCAGGGCTGGACTGAGACACAGCGCAGGGCTTGACACACACAGGCTGCAGAGCTGGACACAGACACGCTGCAGGGATGGAGACAGATGCGCTGCAGGACTGCACGCAGAAACGCCGCAGGGCTGAAGACAGACACGCTGCAGGACTGCACACAGACACTCTGCAGGGCTGGAGACAGACACGCTGTAGGGCTGAACACAGACACGCTGCAGGGCTGGAGACAGACACTCCACAGGGCTCCATGCAGACACGCTGCAGGGCTTCATGCAGACATGGAGCAGGGCTGCACGCAGACACGCTGCAGGGCTCCAAGCGGACACACTGCAGGGCTGGACGCAGACACGCCAGAGGGCTGGACGCAGACACGCTGCAGGGTTGCGGGCAGACATGCTGCAGGGCTCAACACAGACACCCTGCAAAGCTCCACGCAGATACACTGGAAAGCTCCACGCAGACACGCCTCAGGGCTTCACGCGGACAAACTGCAAGGCTCCACGCAGATACACTGGAGGGCTCCACGCAGACACGCTGCAGGGCTGCACGCAGACACGCCATGCCCGACTACTCTCCCTAGCCCCCTCGCAAATCCTGCTGTGAACCAGCAGGTCCCAGTACAGCCCAGCACCGCTGTGCCTGCCCAGGGGGTGGCAGCCAGTGGGGGGTGCCCAAGAGTGGGTGCTGGCAGTTTGGGGGAGCACCCACCCGGCCCCAGCGCAGGGCAGCGTGTTGGGGTGATCCTGGGTCCCCACACCATGACACCCAGCAACAGCCACTACGTGTGTGTCACAGGGCTGTGCTTGTCCCCCTGTCCCCTGCAGGGCTGGACACACACACACACACACAGACACACAGACACACAGACACACAGACACACACACACACACACACACACAGAGGCACAGGCACAGACACAGACACAGACACACACACAGACACACACACACACACACAGACACACACACACACACACACAGACACACACACAGACACACACACACACGCACACACACACGCACACACACACATCGCCAGGCACCTCAAAGTCCCCACCACCCTCTCCCACGGGCATCCCCACCCTGATGCTTTCATCACCCTCAGCATCCTCACCTGTATCCCCCTGCTCCTGGACACCAATTTAAGCCCAGCAGCCCCAGCGCTGGGATGTGTTGTGCTCAGTCCTGTTCTCTGTGCCCACTGTGGGGGTTTCTTGCTTTACCTGCCCCCACTCAGGTGTTTTATTTCCCCCAATGGGTGCTGGATGTGTGGTGAGACCTGCTGCTGCCATGGTTCCCCCTTTGCTGTCTGGGGTGGGGGTGATGGGACCACCTGCAGCCCCAGCTTGTTTGCTGTGCTGAGCACCCCCCAGATAGGAAGCCTGTGTGTTGGGGGGGTGATGACTGGCAAACCAGCCTTCCCCCCACCCACCACGGGGACACCCATTCTGCCCCCCTCTCTGTGCACTGTAGGTACTCCCCATCCCTCTTCCCCTCTGCATCCTCTCTCCAGTTCCTCTGATCCCAAATATCACAGCTCCTGTGCTTCCCCCTGCTGGTACTCACACCCCCCACCCCCCAGATTCTTTCCCGGTTCTCCCCCATTCCTCTTTACCCCTCCAAATCCCCTCCAGCTCCGTTGCCCTCTGCAGGACTTTGCTCCTGTCCCCTGCTCAATCACCGCTATCCCCACCGAGCACCTTCAGCTCGGCTCTGGTCCCCTGCATGCTCACTCCCACCCTGTGTGACACTCCCTGCACCCTCCCATCCTTTTCCCCCTCCCCATGTACACCTGGATCCTCTCTGGACCCATCTCCAAGACCCTCCCTGGGTTTCTGTGCCCCCTGCTCTGCTCCAGGCTCCTCTGGGGCCACCCAGAACCCTCTGTCCCTTCCTCTACTGCCCGTGAGCTTGAGCAGGATGTTCTCCCCATGTACCCCCTGGATGGGACCCTGCCCCACAGTCTCAGAGCGTAGAGAGCCTGGAAAGAGGCTTTGCTCTCAGCCGCTCTGGGTCGCCCATGGCATGGCTGGGCTGGGACAAGCACCAGCCGCCTCCTTCCCCAGGGGAGCTGGAGCTGGTCACATCGTTGTGCAGGTTTTGGCAGTCGTTCTCCTTGCTGGTGTTCTTCAGATGACCTGAATCCCAGAGCACAAAATCTTTCCCATTGATATTTGTCCCAAACAGGCACGGGTGTCAGAGCCAGCGAGCTCCGGAGTGAGAGCTGTGCTGTCCCCGTGCTGTCCTTTGTCCCTGCGTGAGCAGTGAAAGCCTGGCAACTGTGTGGGGGTGTTATTTTTCTCCGCTGAAGTGGCTGAAGCATTTCAAAGGGTTTCCCCAGATGTGCTTGGCAGAGAGCTAAAGCCAGGTGCATTTCCCTGGTCTCTGCATCTCCCAAGACACTCCCAAGACAGTTTTGGTTTTCCACCAAGCCGAATGGTGCAGCTGATGCGCTGGAGGGAAGGGGTGACATCCAGAGGGACCTGGACAGGCTGAGGGGTCCATGTGAACCTCATGAAATTCAACCAGGCCAAGTGCGAGGTCCTGCACCTGGGTCAGGGCAATACCCAGTACCAGCACAGACTGGGGGAGGGAGGGAGAGGTGGATGGATGGATGGATGGATGGATGGATGGATGGATGGATGGATGGATGGATAGCAACCCTGTGGAGAAGGTTCTCAGCTGGTTCTCAGCTCTCCTGTGGGCCTGGAGCCCCCAGAGCCCCTCTTGTGTGGGCAAGGATGGAGCTGTGTTTCTCCACGCCTTGAGCCTGCGGTGGTCCCTGGTGCAGAAACCCCCCTGAGGCCACGGGCCAGCTCCTGCACCCTGCATGAGCACTGTGGGCTGAGTTCTCGTGCTGTCCCCTGGTTAGGACATCCCCAGCAAGATCCTGGCACAGGAGTCATCCTTGGAGGCCCTGGAGAAGTACATCAAGGAGCAGGAAGAGCTGCAGGAGGAGCTGGAGAAAAAACTGAGGGATCTGGAGCTGAAGAAGGCTTTGCTCCTGTTTCACCAGGCCCCCAACAAAACCAGGTGCTGCTGGCCTCGGGACAGCCGTGTCATAGAATCACAGACTCGCTTTGGTTGGAAAAGACTCTCAAGATCATTGAGTCCAACCATCAACCCACCCCTGACACTGCCCCATGTCCCTGACAACCTCATGTCCGTCTGTCCAACCCTCCAGGGATGGTGACTCCAGCACTGCCCTGGGCAGCCTGTTCCAATGCCCCACAGCCCTTTGGGGAAGAAACTGTGCCCCAGATCCAACCTCAACGTCCCTTGGCGCAACTTGAGGCCATTTCTGTTTGTCCTATCACTTGTTACGATTCGGGTGGTGAGAGCCTGTCCCATGTTGGCCAGAGAGGCGGTGGATGAACCATCCCTGGAGACATCCCAGGCCAGGCTGGATGGGGCTCTGAGCAACCTGAGCTGGTGAAGATGTCCCTGCTCATGGCAGGGGGGGGTGGGTTGCAACCTGAGCAGCTTTTGCAACGGATTTGTGGTGTCTCTGCACCCCTGTGCAGTTGTATGCATGTGGCTGTGGTTGGCTGCAGGATGCTGGAGGAGGAGCTGAGGGCGAAACTGCAGGAGCAAGAGGCCCGGCGGGACCGGTCGCGAGCCCAGATGCTGAAGAACGAGGAGCTCCTCTTTGAGATTGAGAACAGAATCGACCACCTCCTCTTCCGTGTGCGCGGCATCACCGTGCCCGGCCAGGTAGCCCCCCAGCGCTGGGTGGCGCAGTGACACAGCGCGGTGACACTTGGTGCAGCCACCGTCACCCCAGGTGGCTCATTTTGCCCACCAAGGTTGTTCTCTCTGTCTCCAGGATGACTCTCTCCTGTCCCGGGGGGTGGAGGAGAAGCTCCAGTACCTGGCCCAGAAGTGGCAGTACCTGGAGCAGCGGGCGGCCCACCTGCCCCCTGAGGGCAAGATCCTGGACGAGAGCAGTGAGGTACGTGGGGTGTCCATCCCTGCTGGGGTCTTCGGGGACCCGCGCCAGGAGGCTCCTCCTGATGGCCCGTCCCAAGTGAGGAGAATGGCGGTGGCCCCATGGAGCAGCTCAGCTCCAGGTGGCAGTGGGCACTGCAGGGTGCTGTTCCCAGGGGATCATCAAGGGCATCCCTTGGGTTGTAACACCCTCCTCCCCTTCAACAATTAACCCAGGGTGTCTTTCACAGATTTTCGTGAAGGCCAGGGATTTTCTGGAGAAGAAAATGTCAAGCGATCCTCGGAACGTGATGGTTTCCTTTGAGGAGAGAGACAGCAGCGATGACGGTAGGAGAGCTTAGCGGGGACGTGTCCCACGGCGACTGGAGTCAGCTGATCGGAGCCAGCGCAGCGAGAGCCAGAGCCGGCGAGGTTCAGTCGACTACGAGGTTTAGCCGAGATTAGAAAGCCCAGAGGGAAACGTACAGGGACAGCGCGACTCCCGGCGGTCCCGATCCCCCCGAAGCCCCGGTAGCCATTGCGAGAGAGCGGCTGACGTGGCGGGGGGCGTTCCCACGGTGACGGCGACCACACCTCCTCCCCTTGCCTTGAAAAAACCTTTGGGAGGGCAGCGACTAGCCGCTGACCACCAGGTGCAGAGAGGAGCAACCAGCTGGCGCAGCGGGTGTGGCAGCTGGCGCAGCGGGTGTGGCAGCTGGCGCAGCGGGGTGCAGAGAGCACTTGTTGTTTGTCATTCCCACCGACTTATTGCCAGCGTCCCAGACCGCTGATGACCATGGTCGCCTCCAGAAGGAGAGCATGTCTCAAAAAGACTGTGGCAACGCAGACTGAAGTTCTGTCCCAAACGGTGGCTGTTCAGGTCTCCGGCTGCAAGGAGTGCCAGAGCCTGCTGCTGCCGGAGGAGGGAGGCCAGCACTCTGCTTGTGTGAGGTGTGAGCAGGTGCAAGATCTGCTCGACATGGTTGTGAAGCTTAAGGAGGAGGTTGAGACGCTGAGGTCCATCAGCGAGTGCGAAAGGGACATCGACTGGTGGAGTAACACCCTTACGTGCCGGTCGGAAAGGCCCCAGGGAGGTACCCCCGAAAAGGAGACGGACCTCCTGCCCTCCCGGACAGAGGCGGAGGTCCTGAGACAGCCCCACCCTTGTCGCTGTCGGGCAGAGGTAAATGACCTGAAAGAAGATGAGGGTTGGAAGCTTATTCCAGTTCGGCATCACAGGCAGCCCCCCTCCCTGCCTGATTTGCCTCCCCAGGTGCCCCTCCGTAATAGGTTTGAGGCCCTGGATCTTGAAGAAGAGGTAGGTGAGGAGGTGGTGCCAAACCTGCCTACAAGATCACATAGGAAGAGGCGGTTGACTACACAACTGAAGACTACCTCTGATAAGAAAGATAAAAGGGTGATTGTAATAGGAAATTCCGTTCTGAAAGGAACAGAGGGCCCAATATGCAGGGTTGACCCTCATCTTAGGGAAGTCTGTAGTCTACCTGGAGCCCGGATCAAGGACATTGCTAGAGAGCTCCCCAGACTGGTGCACCCGACAGACTACTACCCGCTGCTGGTCTTCCAGACAGATGGGGAGGAAGTTGCTTCCCGTAGTCTGAGGGGAATGAAGAGTGACTTCAAGGTCTTGGGAAGGATGGTGAAAGATTCAGGGGCTCAAGTGATCTTCTCTTCACTCCTTCCCTCTTCAAGTGACGATGTGGGGTGGAATGGGAAAATTCAATCTCTAAATGGTTGGCTCCAAGACTGGTGCTACAGGCAGGGCTTTGGTTTTTTTGATAATGGCTGGTTTTATAAGACTCCAGTCCGGACAGTGTTATGCAGGAAAGACTTATCTCGCAGAGGCAAAAGGATGCTGGGGCAGGAATTAGCTGGGCTCATTTGGAGAGCTTTAAACTAGGCTCGAAGGGGGATGGGGTTGTAGTTGGGCTTGCCCCAGTGGGGCAGCATTCTAAAACAGATGAGGACCGGGTGGCCTCCTGTGCCCCTAGGGAGAAATTGGTGTGCTCTGCTCGCTCCCTGAAATGCCTGTACACCAATGCGCGCAGCATGGGGAATAAGCAGGAGGAGTTAGAATCCTATGTTCGGTCGGGAGATTATGATCTGGTGGCAATTACAGAAACGTGGTGGGACAGTTCACATGACTGGAATGTGGTCATGGATGGCTACGCCCTTTTCAGGGGTTTGAATGATGCAGAGATGAGGTTCTCAGGACATGTGGCAGTGCCAGGGGTGGGTTATGGTTGGACTCAATCTTGAAATGATTCTATCATTATTGAATCAGGGTTATATTACCTGCACTTTATGGATGACACAAGTACAACACAAGTGGCACCTGTTTACAGCAGAACTCCACCAAAACTCTCTTGCCAGCTCTCCGGTTTCATCTCCGTGTGTGTGGTCGCATCATGCCCTGCACACACCAGTGTCCCTCTGTCACCTCTGCTCACCCACGGACTGGGTGCACGGAAAGGTCAATTGAATTCAGAAATTAATTGCAAAGATAGTAAAACAAGCTCCTTATAGTTACCTTCATAAGTGATTTCACATACCATGTATGACATCTTCCCATATGTTAACTCCCTTCCAAGGCATCTCAGATGCCCAGGTCCCAGCTTTGTATTGTGTGCTGAGCTACAGCCGAGGGCAGGACTGGCTCCAGCGCTGCCTTGTCGCTCATTTCTTGCTGTTTCTGTTGGCTGCAGCATCTTAGAAGCGCCCGAGCATCCACACCCGCGGGGAGATGCTGATTTGTTGGCTCCAAATACGAAGACAACACTAATCCTTCTCACTTCAGCACAACTAAAAAGTCATCAGTCTTTCTGTGATGTTTTTCCACCAGTCTCCCTTGATTAGATTTTTCCCCAGGGGCTGTGCCAAAGGCTGTGCTGGGATTGAGCCCGATTGCTTTTCAGAAAGTGCCATCCTGTGGCCAAGTGTAAAATCCTTGCTGCTTCCTGTTCTAAAACTAAAGTCAGCAAAGCCACCTCAGACACCATAATCCCTGTAGCACACCACGGATGTGCTGCAGTGAGGCAAATACCCAACCTCTCAGCCTTGCTCATCCCCAGATCTACAACAGTCCTGCTCCCACACCTTCACGGTTCTACATGGACCCTTAGTTTTAATTACCTGTTCATTTTTTTCTTTGAGGGACAACTATCATTATTTTTCACTGTGAGGCCTGACTTAATCACAGGGTTTGGAAGTTGAAGATGACACTAAAATAAATGAAGCAAAAATCACCACCACTCTACTGTAAGGAGAGTTTCCCAGAGTGAAACTGCTGCTTACAGCACCCCCTCATCCACATCGTTATAACAAACATGTCAGACAAAATCAGAGCCAGGACTGCCCTGTGTGCTACACCACTAGTTACCGGCCTCCAAGTAGACTTTGCGACACTGATCACCACCCCCTAGGCTCGGTCCACACTTCTTCAGCTTATAAACTCTAATCAATCCACACAATCTCCAATAAGATTTATTATTATCATTGAGACACCTTGGAGACACATGTCGAGCTTTATTAGTGTCTGTATTACCAGCAGGTCTAGCAGGATAAATCCAGGACAGGACTCAGTCCACTCACTGCCTTGAGAAACAGCTGAATATACCAACAATATCTCTTCAGAAAAAAACATACAGGGGAGACGTCTTTTATACTTAGAAACTACAGGGGTCGTGGCAGCTGGACGCCAGAACCCTCAGATAACGGTTGGTTGTTGGACTGAGGGATCAGCTCAGATAAATGTATTAAAGCCCAGCTCAGGAGCGGGTATCTTCCCCTCCCCAGTGAAAGAGTCCACCGGCAGGCCTTTCGCTTTCCGTAGCCAGGCTCTCCTGCGCGCTCGCTCCTGTTCTTCCGTGAGCTGCTGCTCTGCCTTACACTGAGCTGCAATAGCTGCCTCGTACCGCTCCTTCCATTTTTCCGTCAGAAGCCTGAACCCACCGTTGGGCTGGGAAGGGTCTGCAGCACTCGTGCAAAAAGAGATTTTTCTCCTGGAAACCACTTTGTTTTCCGTTTGTGCAATGGGCACATGCGTTGGTTTGGTCCTCTCAGCAGCAGCCGTAACGGGATCAAGAACCTGAACCCCATCTCCAGGGGGAGGAATGACTTCACCAGGAGCTTTCTTTTCCTTCAGCAACCCAGAGCAAGTCTTGAGCCGCACAACAGAGGGAGCAGGGATGGAGGACTTCACAGTGGGGCCATGCAAAGAGTTTTTCAGCTTGAGCTGCAGCATTTTGGTTTCAAAGGGCACAGAGATTATCCTTGGGGTCAGAGAATCACTGTGCAATTTCGCACGTTGGAGCTGGGCTGCCTGATCGTTTTTGCGTTGCAGGGAGGGTTTGTGTATTTGTACCTTTTCAGGGTGGTGTTGCTCACTTTCCCGGGCTTCCTTGACTTCTGCGTGGCGATGAACGGGGTACCGATGAACGGCGGCTGCCTTGCGGGCGTTCTGCAGCGTGCTGAGTGTTAAGAGGAACTTGTCAAAGGACATGGGACTACTTTCACCTCTTCTCTTTCCAAATTGCCAAGTGGATTCTGCCTTGTCAAGATGTGCAGGCACATTGATAGAAGTGCCATGTTCGAGTCTGCTACCTGTTCCCAAAAATACAACACAGCAGGAGTCAAAAATAATTTTTCTGATCATCATTGGCAGGTTGTGCGATTATGGCCTTGACTAAGAACTGGACGGGGATTGTGTAAAATGCTCAGCCCCACGGACTTTGCCATAGTGATACGTTTGTCACTTTGTTCTGCCATGTCATTCCCATGTCAGTGCTTTGCAACAACAATTCTCCTTTTCCAGTCTGGCCAGCTGGAACTTCTGCCCCCTGGGAATATATTTCAGAGAACATTAAGTTCAGTGCAGAAAGGCAGAGCACAGCAAAGCAAACTAACGAAAGTTACTGCTTGTTCCTCATTTACGGAATTTAGAACTGATTAATCTGCACATACACATGACCCCGCTTCTTAGTTACAAACATGGGAATGTGGGGTTAGAGATTTTTTGATGGGCACAGCTCTCTGAAGTTCTCTTTCAGAGCCTGCCTTCAACTTCAAGGGCCCAAAACATTCTGAATGTAAGACTTTAGAAAAATTAACTTGGGACAAATGCCGTATGGTCACAGGCCACATTTGCGGTCTCAGTGGTCTCTCATTCTCATGTCTCAGGCTGCCGTGTCACTGTTGGCTGAGACAATTCACATGTAATTTTTTTAAACAATTTTCTGAGTTGCTGCTATTGATTAAATACCAGCTCCTCAAATTTTGTGCATGGTTCTGCTACACCTGTTAAAGAAATAAAACACAGAACAAGGATATAACGAAGCCCCCTAGACAGCAGAGAAGTAGAGCCGTACAGCTAGAGCTGAGCACTTGTCCTGTGTCTTCAACGCACAGCAGGTTCTGCAGCCATCACAGGCTCTGCCAGTGATGCGTGTGAGCACTGCAAACCTTCCATCCAGAGCAGGCCTGGCTTCCGGAGATCCTCGTGTTTCATTCTTTAGTTTATCTGAGGTGCACTCGTTTGAGGAATCGCTGTCCTGCCTACCCGCCAAGGGTCCTCACCAGGAATATCTGCCGGGAATCCTCTAGAACGTGCTCTCGCCAGTTTTCCCGAGGTGAGGGCGCGGGGTTGTGTGGTGTCAGGACCACACAGTTGATTGCGCTGCTCTGCCTGAACGTGAGAACTCTGCTTCATCTTGAGCAAATGCGGGTGCTGCTGGCAAGCTGCTGATGTCATCAGTTTCTTGCCGAGAGCTAGAAAACAACACAAAAGTAATCTCAACTTCACTGGTGTCCAACCTTTAAAATTTAAATAAAACGTTCATAACCGTCGGGCTTTAAGTCTTTGGTTACTGTTTCGCCTCTTATCACAGCTTCTGAAGGTCTAGGGATTAGAAACAATCCAAACACGTTTGTTTAGCAGAAAACTTCACAGCATTCAAAGATGACAGCAAATGTAGATCTTTTAAAATATGAAGTATGTACACACAGCCCGTACTTTTTTGCCACTAGAATTACAATACACTGCACTCCTATTTGTTTCCTGTTTCTACAAACTGTGCGTCCCTTACCAAGTAGAGCCACATCAGTGAGGTCAACACCTGGTGGCCTTAAAAGCATGAAAACTTTCTCAGTTTCCCTGCAATACACAGTTTGACTGTGGAGCTGGAAGATCTGTGATACGTCCTGCATTAAATAACTGCTGATTAAAAAAAATCACTGTGTTACGATTTAAAAGGTGCCTGCTCATGTCCAATTGCATTTCCCACGGATGGCAGATCTCAAACGCAGGTGTCCTGTGGCTTTCTGGAGTATTTTCTAATAAATAAGAACTGAACCAGCAGCCTGTTTCCCTGCACACCAGCTGTAATAATGTGAATAATACTGATTTCTCTGTTACTGAGCTGGAAAAACGACAGCGCCTGTCTGTACGGGGATATAGCGGAAGATTTGGCGAGGAGCTTAGTTAAATGTAAATACGCTCAAGTGACTTGCACCTGTCTGTAAAAAAGCACACACATCACACTCATTGTTTTACTGACCTTGTGTGCTTGACGAGCAGAACCTCTGTGTTAGATACCATAGGCCTGTGAGGAACTCCAGGCACCTCATCACTATGGCTGAGATTCCTGCTCTGGTGTGAGAAAGAGCAGGAGGCTGCGCCTGCCTGAAGCCTTGAAACACAGGTGAGCTCAGCAGCTCAGAGCTCCCAGCAGGGCTGAACTGACCAGCGCCTGCGTCCCTGCCGGTGTCACCTCTGCTGGGAGCTCCCGTGAGGCTCCGGAGATCCCCCGGTAGAGAGGGAACTAAAATGAAGCTCGCTCTTTGCAACACACCCGTGCCCTCTGGCTCTTCTTGCGACGCCTGCGGATGTGCACACACTGTCTTGACAAATGTCTCGAATTTATACCAAACCTTTCTAAAAAGGCACAAAAGTTTTACAAAAGCCTACAAGTGACGGAACCATTGAAACCAACAGCACACCTCCCAGACTGCGCTTTTGAAAAGCAGAGAGTCTGTATATTGATTAAGACGAAGGCAGCCATATACTTGCAATTATTTCAAATTCATTTTAGGAAACGCCAGCGTGTTGCAGAGGCCGTTTGTAATATTTTGAGGTGTTCCCCAGCCTTTCAGTGGCCGGCAGCGGACCCAGGTTGAGAACGTGAGCTGTCAGCACCTTCTGGTTCCAGAGCCAGGCGGCGCATCCGGTCGTGGTACAGCCTTCGCCAGCAGGGAACCGCGGTTCTGCTCCAAGTCGCCTGCTGCTGGTTGGTCTTCCCCGCCACCTCTCGGGCAGCATCCAAGGTGTAGTCCCAGCTGACGTCCTCAAACTGGAACACCAGCACTAGGGCTGGAGAATTTATCACCATCCTGAAGGAGGGAAGGAAAAGCTGTGAAAGCACCAATACCATTAACCCAGGGCTTAGTGCCTGCAGGCACTTCAACAGCTCTGAGATGACCTGCACTTGTTTAAGGGAGCAGGAACAATTAACCCCATCGGTGGTGCTGCACATTGTAACCCAACCTCTGTGTGAGCTCTGTGGGGCTCTTTTCATTCAGCTCTATAATAAATTTAGTTGTAAGATGATTAGGATGAAAACTTGCAGCAGTAGAGTGAGCTAGATCAGTGCAATGCCAAAAGAAACTGGAGACACCATATTATTAGGGACGTTCAATGTAAATTGGAGGGGTGGAGCGGGCCTGGCTGGGATGGAGTTTTCTTCATAGCAGCCCATATTTTGCTGTGGTTCAGAGCTGTGACCAAAACACCAGCATTTTAGCCATTGCTTATGCAGAAGCTGGGAACCACCTTCAGTTCAGAGGTGCAGATGTGAGGCCACCTGGGAGAACTTTCCACTGTTGGCTTTTACAAAGAGGCAGTAAGGCAGGGAACAGGTAGAGGCTTTGTCAGGCCTTGGCTCGAGTCCCCAACCTGCTAAGAAATTTGGGTGCTCAATTCAACTTGGTCCATAGAATCTTTCAAGCTGGAAAAAACCATTAAGATCATGAAATCGACCATAAACTCGGCACTGCCGACTCCACCGCTGAGCCACAACCTGAGGTGCCACATCTTTAAAATACCTTCGGGGATGGGGACTCCACCGCTTGCCCGGGCAGCCAGTTCCTCTGTGTGTCTTAAGTTGGATAGAAACGGGAAATTGTCAATTGCTGGATGGAGTAAGCAAATCTATTTTTAGCCACTGCTAACAAAACCAAGTTATTAAAGCAGTCAACAAGCAGTAGAGCCTTTTAAAGCTTATTTGTGAGAAGGAAAAATGCTTAATTCCTTAAATTACCAAGTTATCTACCTAGTTTAGTTCAGAGACGACAGCTGCCCTCACCAACCTGTTTTCTGACACGTGGACAGAAGAGATGGGGCCCCCGCTGGTTTCGGCCGTCAGCACTTTCAGGCAGGTCCCAGTCAGGTAGTTAAATATACGGATGTTCCCGTCAGCGCAGCCGCTGATGACTCGGAGATAGAGGAGCTGCAGAGACACGACTTCCCTGGAAACACAACACGGCAGCGCTGGGACATCCATCGTGCTTTCCCGAGGAGACGCGATCAGCTCCCTCTTTTGTCCTGGAGGAGATGCAGAGCTCTGCCTCCATCAACAGCCTGAATAAAGAAGCTCATGGAGATATTTCGAAGGCCTGGTAGCGAAGTCCTTCATAATCCCTCCCTGCCCAAACCAACCAACCCAGCGCATCCTCAGAGCAGCCACTGTGGCTGTGGCCATCTGCCGTGTTTTAAATTGCATTTTTATGTCTAGGAAAGTAAAAGAAAATAGTATGATGGTACAGTTCTAATGAGTATTAGAAAATAACATAGTACACAGTTGGCAGGGTTCGGCATATAACTTGGCCACCTCTGACATAGACCATGTCTTCTCTTGACCAGGTAGCATGACACCCTCTTACATACAGGTTATGATCCTTGAATTATTAGACTATGCCCTGCCATCCCTGTTCATGAACGAGTGGTTGCAATATGTGCATTTGAGGTTGTTATAGGTCTTAACTGACAAACACTGGTTATGATCACATAGTGCCTGACACTTTTAAAGATGAAGATCGTTGAATGTGGGGATATTTCAGATACTAAGCTTGATAATTAAGGCATTCTGTGTTTCTATAAGGAAGATGTGTTCTTTACAGACTTAGTAGATTGCTGAATACAACTCGAAACGCATCCGATTCCTACTTTGGGTGGTGGAAAGCTACGAGGCATCTGCTCAGCTTTCCCAACATGCTCCATCCCAGGGCGCTCCCATCGGTGCTGCCTGTGACAAGGTGCCACTGGTCAAAGGACAAGCACTTCACTGGGCCTTGGTGCTCCTCTAATGTCTGCAAAATAAAAGAAATAGGTGTAACCCTCAGTAATCTAGATGTAAATACGCCAAGGTATCTCATGGCATTCACAATACCAGCCTCACGTACTATGTTGTAGTTTTATCAGGTGTTATTCTAATGTACCAATATACTCTGTGGATAACTGTTAGTTTTACAGTCACCAGAAATATTTCAGGCTTGCTGCTGATAATGAGCTGCTGGTGTGGAATTAACATTAATTTTCCATCTTTATTTATGTGCTCAATAGATGCCACCACACCAAGGCCTTTATCATCCATTGAATACTCACCCAGGAGAGAAGAGACCCAATGGCCCTGACTGTAATGAAAGGGACAATCGCAAATGTAGCTCAGCTGGAGCTGGGAAATCCTGCATCTGAGATTGCTCTCAATTTGCAGCTAGATTGCTCTCAATTTGCAGATAGCAAGAGCTTCACTCCTCTCAGATGTGGACTAACACTGATTCTGGACACCTGCTAAGGTAATTAGCAGTCTTCAGCCTCAACCTTTAAAATGGAGAGCAGCCATCCAGCTACTTCAGCTGCATCAACTGTTACCAGTTGTGAAGGTTTCATATTTTAGGCTGACAGGTGAGACCCAACCCCAAGAGCTGTTGGTCAGACCCCAACCTCTTCCCAGGGTCTGAATGTTCCTGCAGGAGCGGGGTGAACGTTTCTACAGGAATGATGGGGTCAGGCACAGCAAATCAAACCCTGCATTAAAACTGACAGTTGTTTGCAAACAAGTTTTGTATCATTTGCTTACAAATAAATCTGTGGTTTCTTTTACCAGTTTAGGCTGCCTTTGGTTTGGGGCTTTTTTTTTTTTAGGACATCTTTGGCAAGAACCAAAGGCTGTGATAAACTAGCACAGATTTTTAAACATTTAGCACAAAACGATCCACCTAAGAAGAAACTCACTTTGATCAGAGCGCCCGTATCCGCAGCCCAGACTCTGACCAGCCCTCGCTCGCACCCGCTGACAACGCGGGCACCGTCGGTTCTGACCACCCAGACAGCGCTGCTGTGCTGCAGGGTCTGGAGACATCGCCCACTCCTCAGATTCCACACTGTTGGGAGCAAGGGGGAGAAAGGTCACAAATTAATAGTAAAGAAACCTCTGGCAAAGCTGCAAGCTGATACCATTTTCCCCGAGAGCTGGTGTGGCCTTATAGCCACAAAACCTTTAAAAGTGAATAAAAGCAGAAGTAACAAGAATTTATGCAGTGACACAGAGACCTTGCATGTGCACGTGGCCACAGCTTCGGCTGCTCTGGAATCAAAATGAGACGCTAAACTCCACCCTCCAGTTGATGCCCTTGCTCTATTCAGACGCTGCCCGTGTCACCCGTCACACCTCCAGCACTCTGCCCATCTCGCTGCTCCCGGCCTTTGTCTGGAAGCTCCTGGTCTCACCTTTTACCATCCCAACCCTGGCTCCCGACACGAGCTGCTCTTCGTGTAAATCCAAGCAGGTGACTGTCCCATAGTGACCATTGAAGACTTTCACACAAGCACCACTGTAGATATTCCAGCACCTACAAAGGACCAACCAAAACAGGAATACAACGATTAACTTGATTGATGGCTTATTCATTTAATTATTTCCTACTTAACAGGCCCAGCGTTTGTCCTCTACAGATTAGGCTAAAGCCAGGAGTCATTCCACTAAGGTGTCAGAGTATTTGGAATGATCAAGTCAGGATTAGTATTAATTTTTTACCAATATAATTTGTTCTACCTGCAGACTACCTGGAAACACATGTCTAGATTCCACCTTAGGCACAGCTACCTCCAATTAACCTTAAAATGTAGAGCTTTGCAGATAAAATTGTTTCTTTAGTGGCTGGTGTCAGTGTGATTCCTGTTGGCCTCGGAGAACACCAGCACCTGTTCAAACAAACATTTTGGAGCAGGGAAGAGCAGGGGGGTCAGAGCCTGAGTCACTGTAAACTCTTTCCCTTTTTAAGTGCTGCCTTTCATGAATTTCTGGTATTGCTGTGCCAGAGCCAGACAACCTGCTGTTCAGCTTTTACCCCTCCTTGTGATACTCTTGAGATGTAGAGATAAATAAGACGGAAGAGCTGAGCATCTCCTTGTCTGAGGGGGCAGTGTCTGCAAAGGAGCAGCTGTGCAGCGGGTACCAGGCTGTTAAACCTGCTCAGCCAAACTGTCACAGATAGACCCAGCCTTGCTGAACTCAGTGCTGACCTTAGCAAGGCCAGAATCTCACAGCAAGTGCCTATGGGAAACATCTGGTGTTTTGAGGCACTTTAGGAAGACCTGTGCGTCACCAGGCGAAACTGGAAAAGAGAAGCTGTCCTGTGTGAGTGGGGGTTGTTTCCTTATCTACTGTCCTTTCCTCGTTACTATAGCGAAAGTGAGGGAAGGAAGATTCCGAAGATGGGCTGGAAGGACTAAAGATGAATGTTTTCCTGGATATTCCAAGAGGCTGGTATCCCGTGGCACGGTCCCTGTGCTGCTCACCTGATGCTGAGATCAAAGCCTGTGCTGAAGACGAAGCCTTTGTTCTCATCGAGGAGCAGAGCTTTGCTCCCAGCACTACCAGAGAGCAGAGGCGGCACTTCTTTCGTCCCCGGCATGCCAAGGAACCGCACTTTTCGGTTTGCAGAGCCTACGGCTACCAGGTCACCACCACTGTAGTGGATTATTCTGCTCTGGTCTGATCTGGATAAGAAACAGCGACTGAGATGAGCTTTAGCCGGGTGACAAGGTACAACATGTCTAAGGTTGTGACAGGGATTTCTCTGACGCTTAATGGTCTTCACTGAGCAACCTGACACACAACACACTTAAATGGGTGAATCCTTTGCAGGGCACCACAGCCAAGGTCCCTAATTCTGCATATTCAAGATTGTATCTGGAGAATAAGCTCAATAGGTGCTGGAGCGAGTTGGGAGAAGGGAACAGAGCTGGTGAGGGGCTGGAGCACAAGGGTGATGGGAGCGGCTGAGGGACCTGGGGGGTTCAGCTGGAGAACAGGAGCTGAGGGGAGACCTTCTGATCTCTGAACTGCCTGAAAGGAGCTTGGAGCCAGGGGGGTCGGGCTCTGCTCCCCAGGAACAAGCGCCAGGAGCAGAGGAAACGGCCTCAAATTGCACCAGGGGAGGTTGAGGTTGGATGTGGGGAACAATTCCTTCCCCAAAGGGCTGTGGGGCATTGGAACAGGCTGCCCAGGGCAGTGCTGGAGTCACCATCCCTGGAGGGCTGGACAGAGGGAGATGAGGTTCTCAGGGACATGGGGCAGTGCTAGGGGTGGGTTAATGTTTGGACTCCGTGATCCTGAGGGTCTTTTCCAATCAAAACAATTCTGTAATTCTAAAACAGGGAGAGTGCTCTGCATCCTTTGTGATACACTGGGGATCACCAACCCTTAAGTCTTTAAAAATTCCCCTGCTATCTTTATTAAAAACTGGATTTGACACTGAGCATTTTTCAACACTGATGCTGAGGGACTCTCCCCTCCAGCCACACATTCCCACAGAAGGACCGCAGGGAACAGAACGGGTTTGCAGAAGCTGCTGTTGGGCCCTACAGGGTTAGTGCAGAGAGCAGCCAGGCAATCTACTCACTGGTCCATGAGGACACGAACACTGTAGGAGCCACAGAAGACATTTCTCTCTTCTAGTTGGATTGTGTCGGTTTTCAGATCACGATAGGCTTCCTGCAGATTGTCTTTCTCCTCCCGTCTTTTTCCTCTCTGTCCAAAGAGAAATAGGGAAAAGTAGCTCATGGAGGGAGGAATGTAGCATTATTCCACAGTATTACACATAAAGGCTTGGTCCCTACTATAGTGATGAGACCAGAGACAGAATGTGTTGGTAAGGAACACCCAGAGTGCAGGAGCTTCCTGCTTGGTGCAGAAACAAGGGTTGTTCCTTGGCAAAAACGCAAGGCCTGACACCTGCACCCTTGATTTCTGGGGAAAGTGCTGTGCCCTTGGGATGCTGCCCGGCCCTGCTCGCAGCCCTGGCCCCAAGGCTACGCCTGCGAGATGCATTAGGACAAGGCAGGATTTAGGGATGCAGGCTCCTGCTCGTGACAGAAGGTGCTGAGCAAGCTCTGGTCCTTAGGAGTTGCTCACGATGGTACAAACCAGAAGAACAAAGCAACTCCAAATTCACTGTCACATCTTCCAAGATGTGTCCTCCTTCTTCCTCAAATGCTGAAATGCGGGATCCATGGAAGGCAAACACCTTCCAACATACCTGCGGTTTACTTTCACAGTCATGGCCTTCAATGACATCCCCCTCTTCGTTTAACACTGGAACTGCCACATCGACTCTTTTGGCATAGGTTGGAACTGCTCTTCTGGGGCACAACCCCTGGAATGAACCGGCAGAGGCACCACAGTCACCGCAGAGCCCGAGCACACAGAGGACGCTGCTCACGGGTGGTGCTCCAGCATCTCCATGGGACGCTGAAGCCACACGCAAATCTGAACTGCACACACTGGTTTACTGTTCCTTAAGAGACCTGACTTGCATTTACCACCTTGTTGGTATATGACTTAACTTCTTGTGAAAAATCATTGCTCTTTCTTTTTTCCTCCAAAATCCAGTCTTGAGCTTCTAAGAACCTCCAAGACTTTTCCATTTCAACAGAAAAAAGTTTGAAAGTGCATCTCATCTCTGGTGAGCGCTCACTTGGTTCAGAATCCAAACCCACTGAGATGAGAGGCTCTCGAAACATCTTCAGCAATACTTAAGTTTCATTTGTAATGCGCAAAACCTTACACGAAGCAGCCTTTAAATGCTGGCCCAGAGCTGAGATTTCAATGCTCTCTTCACAAATCAAAGCACACAAAGATCTCCTACTTTCTCTCTTTGGGGATTTACCTTTACACTTAGCTTGGTCTATGGCAAGTCTGTCCTAAGCATGACAGGCATTTCCTAGCAGTTCTGCTTTACTGTGTCCCAACCGCCAGCTGTGACTTCTCACAAAGTAATCTCATCTTTCCATCTTCCTTGGTGGAGCAAATAAAGCTCAGGGAGCTGTCACCAGCTCCTGGAAATACAGGATTTGCATTCCTGACCAAACCCTGTTTTCTTTGTTACAAGAGTGTTTCGATCCATTTTTAGAGTCGCAGGCTCTCTGAAGGTCAGTAAAGGCTCTTGCGTTGTGCTTACTGGTGACAGTATGAACATCTAACCTGGCTTAACTCTGCAGATGGAAGAACAGGACAAAGGTGGGAGGTGGCCTCTAGTAAAAGCATTTCCATCTAAGGGTTTGGGCAGTAGCAGAAAAACCCTCTTTTTAAAGCACATCATAATGGCAGAAGCCCAGGCATCATACCTGCAAATATAGGATCCCCTCCTGGACTATTTTATGACATGCACGTTCCTTCTTGACTTCTTTGGCCAGATAAGCCCAGAATTTATTCACAGATGCACATGCTTTGAGGGATTTTCGATCCAAAAGTCCTGAGGAATTAAAAGGACAGAATGGTCCACACTCAAGGCCATCTATGGCCCTTGGGGGAAACCACCCTTGGAAAAATGAGGGCAGCTTTACCAAAGATGTACAGGGACAGGTGAGGTGGCAGGCAGCTAATTAAGTTCTTGGACCCAAAGACATTAGAGGGTGACTGGTGGGCGGCAGGACCCACAGCCTCATCTCGACCAGTTAAGGGGCACAGCAGGCGAGTTCTCCTCTGCATCAGGACCCTCCCGGGGGAGGCACTCGGTGCTGTGGGGCCAGCAGCTCACTGCTGGTGGGTGACCACCTAGGAAACAGAGGAAATGACAGTTTTGTAAGCACTTGAGCTTCAGTGGCTATTAATGGTGCTGTTGTTAGCAGCGCACCGCAAGAGCTGGCTGATTTTCCTTAAACCCTTCACTATTGTACTGTTGAAAGGAAAACACTGGACACTCAGTGTCTTGCAGGACAATTCAACCCAGCAAGGCTGGGGGGCAGAGGTGTGTGGGATGACAACTCTTCCCACTCCCCTTTGTCCCGAGGAGCAGGCAGGGGCTCCCGAACAGCCCGGAATCCCAGTTCTAGTCTGCAAACAAAAGCTCCCTCCCCAGAGGAGGGAGGGCTGTGTGCTGCTCCTCCCCACCGCCGGCCCTGCAGGGAAGGGCTCTGCTGACAGCCACCCAGGCTGCTGACAGGCGACATCTTCCTGCCTGGGCACAGTTGCTTGCAGTTTGTGTTAAATTCAGCCACTTTAAGTCTCAGCTGGGAGAAATCAAGAGGATTTTCGCAGCTCAGGGGAATCCAGCACAAGCCCCAGCAAAGCAGCATTTGCTTTTCCTACACCCTTAACCCTCAAAAACACTACAGGGAAAACCAGCACGGCATCCGCACCCAGAACACCGAACCGCGCCGGCCTGGTTGCCCTCGGTGCGAGGTTTCGGTCCCCTCCAAGCAGCACATGAAGCATCAAGCGGTGCCCCCAGGCCCAGGTTCAGACAAACCCCTTTGTCCCCGGGTCCCACCGGCGCCCGCCGGCCCCGGGCCCGCTCACCCGCCCCGATGCCCTCGCCGCGTCCCGTTGCCAGGAGGCAACCGCTGAACGGAAACCTCCGAGCGCCGCCCGTGTTCTGCCGACAGCCGCGCCCGCCCGCCAGCGCCCGGCGTTCCGTGCCGAGCACGGGAACCCGCGGCGGGGCAGGGGGCACAGAGCCCCCGGAGCACAAGGCAGCTGGAAAGTGAAGCAGAGGGGCTGTAAAAAGACCTCAGGGAAGCGGGAGAGAAGAGAGGGGTAAAACAGCCAAACACCACACACACTCCAAAACAACAACCAACAAACCACACTTCCTTAGCCATCTAATGATGCAAAAATGCATGTAGATTAAGATTAAAGACCTGTTCATCTATCATTTGGGAGAAGGTAGGGGGATTAATTAGATTACTAGAAAAAACCTTTTGAAAAGAAGATCAAGTTCTGCAGAACAGCCTGCAAAGGCCAGGATGAACTCGTACCTCCCCAGGGACTCCCCTCAGCCTTGCAGGGACAGGCCCAGATGCATCAGGACAGCAGTGGCACGTATCTGGGCCATGCTCTGTTCACAGCACGTTTGGGGTTGTCGCTGTGCCTGTTAGACAGGAGTGGAAACGATGGTGCTGGATGGGAGCACAACAGTCTCTGCCCTGCGGAGATCTCAGCGCTGTGCAAAGCACTCGAGGCACCATCCCATGCACATCCCCATGGTCACATTCGCCGTGCAGGATTTTAACACGGCCCTCGGGCTGAGCAAGCAGAGAAATGCAATGCTCCAGCCTCAGCTATTTCTCCAGCGCTGGGTTGTTTTCCTGCCCCAAAGAGCTACTTACAACAAATCCACCCCTTTTCACCAGTACCAAGCACTGCTACGGGGTCTCTCTGGGTGCTTGCTCAACTAGATCAAAGCTTGGAGCTCTGCCCAGATCACGAACCCCTCCAGAAATGCGTTTTACTCCCTATGCACAAAAACGCTTCTCTTACCTACCTTCCTGCATATCTAATGGTATCTCATAAATAATATTTTCTAGCAAAACAGTCCATTTGGGATTACAGCACCCAGACACTGCTGTCCCAGGTGAGAGAAGCTCTCAGACCCCAGACCTCCAGGAGGGCTCTGCAGGGAGCAGCCACCTCTCCCTGGGCCAGATTCCATTCTGTCCCCTTCTTCATGTTCACAAGAAGGTGCAAGCACCCTGATAGGGCAGCTCCTACTAAAACCAGCCCTGAGACCCTCATACAACCGCCCATGGCCTCCTGGCTTTCACAGAGACCCCCAGCCCCAGCGCTGAGATGTCACTCTCCACACCAAACCCGAGCCCTGCCAGGGGGACCAGGAGCACATCCTACCCTGCCAGCTCTGTTCAGAAAACCCAGAGTTACCTTCCCAGCTGCACATGGCTTCCTACCTGAGGGGGGCTCAGCAGAGCAAACGAACTAGGGCTGCGGGTGGTCCCAGCACCCCCACCCCAGGCAGCAAAGGAGAACCATGGCAGCAGCAGATCCCACAACACATCCAGCACCCATCAGGGGGGGGGGCAGGTAAAGCAAGAAACCCCCACAGTGGGCACAGAGAACAGGGCTGAGCACAACACATGCCAGCACTGGGGCTGCTGGGCTTAAATTGGTGTCCAGGAGCAGGGGGGTGCAGGTGAGGATGCTCAGGGTGATGAAGGCATCAGGGTGGGGATGCCCGTGGAAGAGGGTGTTGGGGCTCTGAGGTGCCTGGGGATGTGTGTGTGTGTCCAGCACTGCAGGGGACAGGGGGACAAGCACAGCCCTGTGACACACACATAGTGGCTGCTGCTGGGTGTCGTGGTGTGGGACCCAGGATCACCCCAACACGCTGCCCTGCGCTGGGGCCAGGTGGGTGCTCCCCCAAACTGCCAGCACCCACCCCCGGGCACCCCCCTCACTGGCTGCCACCCCTGGGCAGGCACAGCGGTGTTGGGCTGTACTGGGACCTGCTGGTTCACAGCAGGATTTGGGGGGGGGCTCAGGAAGAGTAGTCGGGCACCCCACCCTGTGCTGAGCTGGATCCATCCACCAGCAGCATGTGGAGGACATTGGGGTGCAGGGGGGCTGGGAAGAGACTTGCAAGGTGAAGGGGCAGGATATAGGGGCATGGGACAGGATAGTGGGGTGCAGGGAGAAATAACAGGGTGCAGATGGATGACGCCCACTGGAGGGCAGGTAGAAACACAGTCCATGGATCCCAGCACCACCCCGCCAGCTCCTGGTGAAGCCAAACTGGGGTAACTGGGCATTGATGCTCATGGCGAGCGCCCACGGTGTATCCCAGCAGGGCTCACCCCATCATGGAGGGGCACAAGGATGTTGGGGGGCAACTCATGAAGAGCAATTGCATCCCCAGCCCAGGATCCCTGCTCTGCTCCCCCAGTTCCCAACACGATCCCCACACCAGCGGGACCCAAGGGCAGTGCATGGGGGAACCCTCACCCTTGGCTGCTGCCCCAGCCCCCAGGTGGGGTCCCACAGGGCTCTCCCACCCCCCTCCAAGCTGGGTGCCCCCGTGGGTGCAGCAGAAACGCCTCCAATATCCATTTTAAGCCTTTTTTCCAGGAAATAGGAGCCAGGAGCCGCTGAGCGGTCACTGTCAGCCCCTGCCCGCACGGAAGCCACTCGGGGTTGCAGACAAGCCAGGTCAGCCGTGTTCATTGAGAATGGTTGTGGAGGGATTAAAAATATTTCCACTAGCTCTGTAAGAACGTATAAACCTATACTCTGCTTCTCCCTGAATAAATGCCTCTCTGACCGTCATGCAAAGGGAGGTACTTCTGTAAGAAAATAGCAACGTTAAAAAAAGGAAAGCGCTAATACATCCTGCAGGGCCCTGCCATGTCAGGGGGGTCCCTGCCCGCGGGGGCCAAGGGACCCTCTGGCTGGCACGGGGACATGGGTGACGCACGCGGACGCTGGCCCAGCACCCTGCAGCACCCACCCCCAGTACAGCCCCCGTCAGCAGAGCCCTTGGTGTGCAAACCCCTCGCCCAGGGGTGAACCCCCCGGGGACCATGGCTCAGGTGGCCCTGCTAGGGAGGGGACACGTCCCCACGCTAGGGAGCTCCTAGTGATCCCATTGCTCCCAGTTCTGCCTCCACCCTGCAGCTTTGCTGTCCCATCATCTCTCCCCGTACCCAGGGACACCCCTGCGGGGGACACGGCACCAGTGTTCTGCAGGGCAGCAACACTGATGGGGACATCCTGGGGGGACACAGGGACACAAAATAGTACATTGTGGGAATGCCATACAGATGAGGACATCCCTGGGGGACATGGGGACACACAGTGCTGCTGTGTCAGGGCGCAGTGGGGACATCCTGGGGACACACAGGGACAGCACAGGCAAGCGAGTGACAGCAGAGGCTGACACACCAGCGAGGGACGATGCTGTCACCGCAGGCCGGGCAGCGCCGCGGGCACGTGATGGTTGTTATTGCTTTGCAGGGCCAGCGTTCCGGGGGCCAGGCTGGGGAGCCAACCTCTGATTTGGGCTTCAAGGGGCTTTCTCCAGGGACTGTCCCCCTGTGCCAGCCAAGGCCTGGGGGGGAGCAACTCTGTCCCCAACAGCAGGGCAGATGGAGGGGCTGGGATCGCTCGCCCACTTAAGCCAGGGCCAAGCTGAGCGTAACAGCGGAAAGCAGGCAGCCCGAGGTGACACGGGGACAAGGGACACGACTGGCGAGCAGATTGGCCAGTGGCCCTGCCCCGAGCGGCAGGGGGCACAGGAAAGCCAAAGCTTGGGGGGCAGAGCTGTCCCCAGCCCGCCGGGGGTGGCTGGGGCAGCATCTGGCCGAGACAAGGGACCCCCGGGCTGGGTGGCCTGTCCCCTCGCTGTCCCCGCGGGCTGGGCGCTGGCCGGTTGGCTAAGGCGATACCGCAGCAGCGTAGGGTGGCGGGTGCGGTGTTGGTACCGGGGCAGGATGGAGCGCGATGTAAACATTTCTGATCTGGGGCGGTGGCAAGGAGCAGGAGGAGGAGGAGGGGGCTAGTGCGAGTCCTTCATCTGCTTCTGGATCTTCTGCAGCATCTCCTGCATCCGCCGCAGCTGGAGGGGAGCAGAGCAGGGAGCGTGGCGGGGGCTGGCACCCCCCAGCCCCCTTGCAAACCATAGTGGGGTTGAGCATCCCAAGCAAATTGGGATCCTCGAGTGCTGTGGGTTGGGGAGGGAACCTCTGACACCCCTCCAGCACCCCCCACCATGGCTGGCAGCTGCTGGGGTCTGCGGGAAGGGTGATCCCTTGCTGTGGTCGCCGTTTGCTCTGCCCGCTCCGTGATCTTACTCACGATCTTTTGTATTATCACAAAACGCACATTTTGAGTCAACGGATTCTCATGATTTAACAGTCTGTGAACTTACTGTGCCATATAACAGACAAAGACCTATTAAACGGTAATATGCTTAAACAGATACCTACAAAGGAAACAGGTTAATAAGGAAAGCATCTTGCGGAGTTCAGCAAGTTTACTGTGACCTGTGTGTTATCAGTTAACTCTCTCAGCTTGTTGAAGTTCAGACCGTTCCGCCTGTAAAACTGTCTGAAATGATTTAATGATCTCTTGTAGAGATGATTTTTGTCCTGCTCTTCTCGCCTTAAAAACAACATTAATTGCAACAAAGTGTTATACTTCAAGATTCTATTCTCCGGCCACTTTTCCCAACCATTTAACTTACACAGCAGCCACCATTAATTACAATATTTCACAAGATCTTCCTTCCTCCTATTTCCAAGTGCTTTCCTATGTTTAAAAACACCTCCGAATACCGATTTCTTAGGAACACGAACGAAAACAGTCGTTCCCGACCCCATCTCGTAAGTAAAGACCATGAGAAGAGGGAGGCGGGGGAAGCACAGGGCTGCTGGCAGCGCGAGTGGGAAAAGTGGGGAGAAAGTCTTACGGTGCACTTATAGCACAAAGGAACAATTCTGACAACAACCAGTAAAACAATGAACTCGCGTTCCTGACAAGCTGCTTGATTTTCAGCAGGGCAATACACAGAAGCATGTAATATGTACTGTAAAACCCGCAGATAACACGTTGATAGCAAACATTAGCATTCTCTGCTGCTAATTTCAACACCAGCGCTTAGTTAACTTCTAAGTTTTCAACTTGCTTATTGAAGATGGTCGATAAATTGCATGTAATTCTCATTGGGACCCTGATAATAGTTATAAACGATTTGGCTCCTTTGTTGGTTTCAGACACCTCTACTACAGCTTGATATGCAAAGTCTGTTGACTGCCTCAGGATTTCAGAACTAATCGCTCCTGTAATTGTGGTGTGCCAATCAGTGTCTGTCCCAGGAGTTGTGGGATACCCACCCCTTTCAACGAGTCCCCATCGTTCCGTCCTAAATGATCCATAGCTGTTATACTGCATAGGTCTAATTTTGCTTGAGTCTTTCATGGTTTTTATCTGATCTCGGGGCAACACATACAAGAACTCTTCTTCCTGTTAACTTTTGAAGAAAATGCTGCAAACCCCCGTCCTCATCCGAGTCATCAGATAACGCGGACTCGGACGGTGCTGCAGAATCGTTAGGAACAGGGGCGTTCGGAACAGTGCACGTTCTCGCCAATACTTTCTAGCATCATAACTATTCGTATAACCTGAGTCCCCAGGCGCACCCCCTTTCCCGTCACGATCAGCGTGACCGCATTGCCGACTGCTGGATTCACTCGCTCTCAGCTGATCTGATCTGTCACGCAGTTCTGTTGCTCAGTTCTTATGCAGCGACTCCTTCTGCTCTCTCGTGGAAGTTGGAGGGTTAAAAGGCGGTAAAAGCAGATACAAATTGGCAAAATTGTTTGCGACTTTAGCATTCTCAGCTTTCTCATGTTCTTTGGGCAAGTTGTCTGACTCCAGTCCTCTGGACTTGCTGTTCTCACCAGGGTTGGGCAATGGTACAGGAGCCCACCCGCTCGGCATTTTTCCTCCCCCCGCCCCGGACTGCTGAGCTGTCGGGGGTGCCGAACGCACAGCAGGGGATGGAGTAGGGAGAGTATCAAAGACACGAACCGGGCGAACTTCACAGCGACTTTCACGATACTTATCAGGCTGCAACGCTGCAAAAATTCCCGCAGCAGCAGACCGTTTAGCCTTAAGATCTTTTAAGGTGCTAATTATAAGCTTCCATGTAGTTGCTAATGATTTAGCTTCTTTACCTCCATTGCTGACTTTATCCCATAACTTCTGCCCTGTGTCGTCCCAAAGCTCAAGTTTGACTCACTAATGCTCATAACAGTCTTTTCAGGTTTTAGTTGCTTCACTGTAGTAATTATCAGTTTCCAGGCGGTTACAACGCCGAGAATATGTTTTTCACTGCGACTAATTGCCTTCCACAACACCGTTCCCACTTTTTCTCAAGTCTCTATTTGAAAAGCTCCTAAGAGATCAGCAGGAAACCCATTGCCTCCGCACCAAATTAGCAGTCTTTTGAGGTTACTCTCCTCATACTTCACCCCTCTCTTAGAGAGAATATGCGAGAGGAGCCGCAGTATTTCTTCTTCTTCTTTAAAAATATTCTGCCCCGTCTCCTCCCGCCCCCAGCTGCCCACCTCTTTGGGTGTCCGTTGCAAGGACATCGGATTCTTTATCCCTCCTCTGTCGCTTCTGTAGCGATCAATCAGGAGTCACGCAGCCCGCAGACCGCGCCCCGGCCACGGTCCAGCCGAGCCGTTCCAGCTGGGGCTCGCTCCCCGCAGCGACCGTCCCCCTGCCGTAAATTCTCCTTATGGATCACGTCGGGGTCACCACTTGCGAGGGCGAAAACTCATGGACTCCACACAATTCAATACGAATTCAAGCGAAGCCATTTATTAGAGAAACAAGCCTCTTTATATATGCAGTTATTTCCTGATCACGCGTCCACGCTCCAGGCGTTCACGGGCCGATTGGATATTGTCCGTGTTCACGAGCTGTCCACGGGCCCGAGTCTCACTGCTGATAGGCCTGTTGATTTACATCCCCCACCACGGCTGGCAGCTGCTGGGATGCTGCGGGAAGGGAGCTTCATTTGATCTATCAACACATTAATGTACATGCTTGCAGTTGTTGTCATAGTTGTCCTTCAGCAGGAATGTATGGTAAGCATCCAAATAAAGATCAGTATTGGCGGCTGGTTTGCGTGTGCGGGTTTGAAGAACTCCCTGCGCAAGCGTGTCCTGACTAATGAAGTGGAATTTGGGAAGGAGGATGTCCAGGGAGTGACAGACTCCTCCTGGCACTTGGAGCAAGCTGGCAGCTCCCGGGCGAGCGCTGCTGTGTTGTGTGTCCGTGTGCGCGTGTTTTGGCTGCAGTGGTCCCGTTTCTGGTGGGGTTCGGAGGGCTCTCCCGCCTGGGCTGGTTGCGGCTGCCGCAGCCGCGGTGCCGGGCAGCAGAGCTGGGCTGTGCTCGCTGTCCTGCCTGTGGCTGCCGCAGGGCGCTCAGGAATTGCTCCTGAATGAGTCCGCCGCGTGCAGCTGTGGAGAGGAAGGGGCTGTGAGCGGCCGTGTGGCCGTTGGAGCTGCCGCGGCAACGGTTCCGCAGGCAACGGGCACCCGGTTCCACAGGCGGTGCCGGCGGCGGCTCCGGCAGGCGGTGGAGCGGCCATGGCTGCGGCGGGGCCGGGGGACCGGGGCGCGACTGCCACCGTGCGGGGCCAGAAGACGCGGCTGAGCCGGCGCGCCCGGGAGCTGCGCGCCGCCACCGCCGTGCAAGGTGCTGCCCCTTGGGCTTGGCGGGGACGGGCTGGGGCTCTCGCTCCCCGCGTTGTCCCGCACCAACGGCGCCTTCGTGTCCCCCAGAGCAAGGGAGGCAGTTTTTCACGCAGTCCTGCGAGAAAAAGCTCCGTGGGAACAGGGAGCGGCTCCCCCGCCTGTGTGAGGCCGTGCAGGAGGATGCCCAGGCTCTGGCCATGGCCCGGAAGGTAGCGGGAGCTCCCATCTGCCACGTCCCCCTGCCCGGTGCTGGCCCTGCAGAGCCACCTGCTCCGCCAGCCCTCTCCGGGAGCAGACAGCAGTAGGACGTGACTGTCCCCATGCTGACGGGGACGTTCTCTCTGCCCGCAGCACAAGCCCGTCCTGGCCCCCGAGGTCCTCAGGGCGCACAACTTGCCCCCCGATCTGGCCGGGCTGACGGTGGAGGTAACGGGCTCTGGTGGGCACGGGCTGGTGCGGGGGCTGGGGCTCAAGGGACACTGGGAACAGGGTGCACCGTGGAGGGACCCGGTGCCGGCACAAGGACAAGCCCACAGGGCTGGTGTGGTGAGACACGGGGTGTTCACCTGTGTCCCACGGGTCCCTTTCCACCGCAGGACGCATCCGTGCAGGTCCTCCTTTAGCTCCCGGAGCAGATCCCTTGCCCCAGCAGAGCTCCTGGCCCTTCCAGCCTGCCTCTCCTGGGCTGTCTGACGCAGAGTCCCCCAGCCCTGAGGTGTTGATGTCACCTCTGCCTTAGCCCACCCACCCCCCAGAGCAAAGCTCTCCCAGTCCCCATCCTTCCAAGGGAGTGACAGTGTCCTGGAGCAACGGCCCAGCGTCCCCGGCTCTACGGTGGGGGGAGTTTCCCAGGCAGGACCCCCTTCTCCCGCGGGTGCCCAGCAAGCGCTGCCTCCGGCTTGGTGACCTCTGGCTTGCCCATCCAGGAGGCCCGGGAGAAGCTCCGGGCCACAATCTACAAACGGGCGAACACGCTCAACATGCTGGACTACCAGCTGAGGCAGCGCTGCCAGACCCGGGACAAGCTGCAGCAGCAGCTGCTGCGGCTGCAGGAGGAGGAGTCGGATGAGACCAAGAAGCAAAAGCGGGTACCCAGGACCCCTCTTCCTGGGGTGGCTGCACCCATGGGAGGCTTGAACCCAAGCCCTGCAGCCCCTGCGTAGGTGCTGGGTTCAGCAGGTGGTGTCAGCCCATGTGTCCCCGCCATCTCTGCCCCAGATGATTCGCCAGCTGGAGAACGACCTTGACAAGAGGCGCGCCAAACTCCGCGCTGCAGAGAAAGTGGGCACCGTGTACGAGCGGGTGTATGATGCCCTGCAGAAGGTGAGCTCCTCCTCAGCGGGCCATCGTCCCACCCGCTCCCCCTGCAAAGGCAGCGAGGTGCCCCAGGGACTGTGCTGGAGGGACGTCCTCCTGGCTCAGCGAGGTTCTTCTGCTCCCCTCCATGAAGCGGTGAGAGCCTGGCCCGGGTTGCCCAGAGAGGTGGTGGAGGAACCATCCCTGGAGACATCCCAGGCCAGGCTGGACGGGGCTCTGAGCAACCTGAGCTGGTGAAGACGTCCCCGCTCATGGCAGGGGTGGCACTGGGGGAGCTGGGAAGGTCCCTTCAACCCCAGCTATTCTAGGATTCTGTGATTCCATCCATTGTCACAGTGTGGGGACCCCCAGGGCTCAGTGGGGTGACACGCTGTGGTTCCCTGTGTCCCAGGAGGTGAGCCAGCTGACTAGAGACGTGGTGCGCATGTGGAGGCAGTCCGAGCTGGACGACATGGAGCTGAAGGACATGGAGGCCAGGGCCGAGGAGGCCCGCAAAGCTGCTGAGATAGCCCAGGTGAGATCAGCCAGGGCACTCTGGGGCCCACTGCCACCCTCCAGAGCCCACAGACAGCACCGTGCACCCAGGCTGGTGGATCTTCCTGCAATGAAGAACAAAAGAGACTAAGCTGGGCTGGCCCACGGCACCTAGATCCTCTGGAGCTACTCTCACGTCTCATTCTTGGGCCAGGATGCCCTGGGGCTGGGGACAACGTGCCCAAAGCAACAGCCATGGTGAAAGCAGCACTCTCCACCCTCCAGCCCTCCCTGCCCTCCATCCTGCCCACTTTCCTACCCAGCCCATTTACACGGGGGGGTCATTTATGACACTGGCCATCTCAGAAGCTCAGCTGGCTCACAGAGGTCCATCCTCAGAACAAAAAAGCCCTTGAGGTCCTGGAGCAAGTTGAGAGAAGGGAACAGAGCTGGGGAAAAGGCTGTAGCACAAGTGTGATGGGAGCGGCTGAGGGACCTGGGGGGTTCAGCTGGAGAACAGGAGCTGAGGGGAGACCTTCTGATCTCTGAACTGCCTGAAAGGAGCTTGGAGCCAGGGGGGTCGGGCTCTGCTCCCCAGGAACAAGCGCCAGGAGCAGAGGAAACGGCCTCAAATTGCACCAGGGGAGGTTGAGGTTGGATGTGGGGAACAATTTCTTCCCCAAAGGGCTGTGGGGCATTGGAACAGGCTCCCCGGGGCAGTGCTGGAGTCACCATCCCTGGAGGGCTGGACAGAGGGAGATGAGGTTCTCAGGGACATGAGGCAGTGCCAGGGATGGGTTGACGGTCGGACTCGATGATCTTGAGGGGCTCTTCCAACCCAAATGATTCCATGATTCTGTGGTCCCAGCTTCTGCAGCCACTTCTCTCTTCTCTGATACCCTCCAGGAGGAGCTGGCCAAGAGGGAAGCCGAGTTCCTTGCGGAGCGCTCCCTGGACACCCAGAAGGTTCCCATGGAGAGGCTGTGGCTGAGGGAACTGAGCGAAAAGAAAGTGCCAGCGGTGAGCTGAGGGGAAAGCAGCAGCACCGAGCCCCATGGGTGGGGGTGGCAGGGCCAGCTCCCCAGGGTGCCAGCAGCTCGGGGGGTGACCATGAACGTCCTTACAGGCAGCCAAGTCCGAGTCCAGTGTGGACGTCTCGACCCAGCAGGACCCACTGGTGGGTGAGTGCTTGGCGGGGTGCAGTGGGGTGGGACGCGGGGGCAGCTCCGGGCATCCCTCTCTGCCGCTTTTCTCCCGCCTCAGCCCCCGAACTGGAGGCTGACGAGTCCCAGAGAGACCGCGAGGCCGGGATAAGCGAGACGATGGAGGCGGCCAAGGCTGCATTACAGTGCTCCCGCCTCTGGGTAACGGAAGAAGCCATCTCCCCAAAAACCTGAGGCTGCTCGTAGCCACAGGGAGCCGAGACCTCTCTGCTCGCTTTGTTTTCTTGAGGGGTTCTCAGCTCTCCTGTGGGCCTGGAGCCCCCAGAGCCCCTCTTGTGTGGGCAAGGATGGAGCTGTGTTTCTCCATGCCTTGAGCCTGCGGTGGTCCCTGGTGCAGAAACCCCCCTGAGGCCACGGGCCAGCTCCTGCACCCTGCATGAGCACTGTGGGCTGAGTTCTCGTGCTGTCCCCTGGTTAGGACATCCCCAGCAAGATCCTGGCACAGGAGTCATCCTTGGAGGCCCTGGAGAAGTACATCAAGGAGCAGGAAGAGCTGCAGGAGGAGCTGGAGAAAAAACCGAGGGATCTGGAGCTGAAGAAGGCTTTGCTCCTGTTTCACCAGGCCCCCAACAAAACCAGGTGCTGCTGGCGTCAGGACAGTCGTGTCATAGAATCACAGACTCGCTTTGGGAATCCTGGGATATGTTTTCTCCAGTACCCTAATGTACCCAACAGGCATTGTAGGTCCGCTTTGCTGTTTGGGGTGTGTCCCTTGTCTATAGTAGCCAGAACATCATCAGGCACTGCTATGGCTCCTCCTATCCACCAAGCCCCTAGGAATTTAACTTCCTGGCTGGGACCCTGGCACTTGGACGGTGGAATATCTAATCCGTTCTGTGTTAATAAATTCCAAAGAGTTTCTGCTACTTGCCCCACCTGTTCCTTATTGTTTCCACCCACTAAGATGTCATCTATATATTGATATATGCAAATGCCTGAGAGTACCTGTACAGTGTCCATGGGTGCAGCAAGGGCATTGTGGGCAATAGTAGGAGAGTGTTTGTACCCCTGAGGAAGCCGATTAAAAGTGTATTGCTTCCCTTCCCAGGTAAAAGCAAATTGTGGCTTGTCTTCTTCCCTTAGGGGAATCATGAAGAACATATCTTTAACATCTAAAGCAGCCATCCATGGGTGGGCTGCTGCTTGTATTACAGTCACCACTGAGGCTATGTTTGGGACGGCAGCTGTTAGTGGTGCAGTGTTACTATTCAGTTTTCGATAATCAATAGTTAGGCGCCATCGCCCATCAGGCTTGCGAACGGGCCAAACTGGAGAATTATAGGGAGAATGGGTGCGGCTAATTATTTGTCTTTTTTCAAGATCATTAATAACCTCCGTAATGCCCCGTTTTGCTGCATTTGGCAGGGGGTACTGTGGAGTACAGGTTATTGTAGATGTGGGTAGAGCAGGAGCAAGTTGCAAAATCCTAACGTCAGTAGTTCTTTCGAACTGCAAGGGTGCAGAGGTAAGTGGCAATATTCTAATACGGGCTACCTCCGCTCTGTGGCTTCCAAAGCTCCAAATCTCCCCATTAGGTAAGCACCACCGTCTACCTGCCAAAATATCAAATCCCAATATGTTTGCCTTATAAGGACTCAGGGCAACTTCCACAGCTGTTGTCCGTTTTTCCCCAGGTAGCAAAAGGTGGGTTCGAGCTAAAGGACATCTCTCTGCTACACCTGTTACCCCTACTATATTGATGGCTTTCCTTGATGGTTTAATCCCAAGTTTGTCAGCTTGCCGCCTGTTCAAAACACTGATTTGTGCGCCTGTGTCAATTAGAAATTTCACACTTATTCGCCTTGGACCAACGGGGATATGTATGTATGGTTCTTTATCACTGGACCATTGGCAAGAAAATACAAAGCGGGTGGGGCGGTCCTGCTTCCCATCCGCTTCTACTAGTTTTTTGGCTCCCTTTGTGAGGATACGAAAGGGTTAACGTTTCGCTTGTCCTCAGGGAGGGGGACGGTTACCGGTGCCTCCTCTTTGTTCTCCGATCTTCCCTCTAAGTATTCCACCAGCTCCTGCAGGTGCTCGGTGGAAAGCTTATATAGCAGTGTTCGGGGCACACCCAGAGCAGCCGCGCGGCGCCAGAGGCTGCTCTGCTGCAAGCTGCTGCTCTGATCTGACCGGCAGCCAAAACGCTCCGGTTTCTGGACGGGGGGGGCGGCCTCTGAAGAGGCTCGGCTCGGCTCGTCTTCCGGACCGTCCGGCTTCTGCACGGGCCGCCGCTCGGGTCTACCCACCCCATCTCGCGCCCATGTGTAACCACATTGTGTAAAATTTCCGCCCAGGTTAATACATGTTCAGGAGGACTTCGGGGATTTTGCTTATTACGATCAATAGCCCCCTGAATTTTCTCCTTAAGGGACTGGACATATATTTTTAAGGCATCCGGTAATCCTTTAATAAGCAGCCGAAGGTGGACCGGATCCACCGGCGCCGCCACAGGGGGGGACTGCCGGCCCTTTTCATACATTGCTTGTATACAAGCCGCCTTTTGAACTCCCTCAGCAAGATCTGATAAGCCTTTTACAACAACTGCAGCTGGCTCCCCACGTTCCCTGGGATCTATACCGCCAGCCCAGTAAGCTACACGAGATGTGATGGCGTGATTACCATCCGGACCATCACTTAAAAATACCCCTGGGCCCCAGAAGCCTGTGGCCTCGTCCTTACTCAATAATATCCTATCACCGCCGGTAAGTGAAACGCGCCAAAGATATTCAGTCTCTGTCTCGCCCGGCTTGCGTGAGAATCTAGTTTGTACATCTCCTAGCTCCAGTCCTGAATATGGCGTGCTATGGGTAGCCGTGCGTGGATTTTTGCCTCGTCCATCCGTATGTGTTTCAGTTCTAATAAGAGGACGCACGTCCTTTGTTTCTACCCCCCCTTCATCAACACTGTTTTCAGAATCAGTATCTTTGTCGAGAAACGGGGGGGCCGAGGGGCACACCTGAACTGGGGAGACGCTAGAGGAAGTTCTCATATTAATTAACAAAAACTCAAGTTTTTGTTCCAAAAAAACAAGTTTCTGTTCTAACAAGCCAAATCTCTGTTCTAACAAATCCGACCGTATGCTTTGCCGAGAAAAGTCCTGTATCAGAGAGTCAAACTTTTCACTTTGTCGCGAAAGGTCCTGCCTAAAAAAGTCAGACTGCTCACTTTGCCGCGAAAGGTCCTGCTTTAAAGAGTCAAACTTTTCGCTTTGCCGCGAAAGGTTTTGCTTTAAAGAATCAAGCTGTTCACTTTGCCGCGAAAGGTTTTCCTCCATTCGCTGCTTAATTTTACACAAATCCTGTGCTACCTTTAAGCAAACACCCAAACTGAAACACACCGCGATCCACATTACGGCAAGACCCCAGGTTACTGCAGAGACATTAAACAACCCTCTAAATAATTCCTCCATATCTGATACCCCGCTCGCTGCGCCAAAATTGTCACGGAGGCACCCCGAGGCTGATTTAAGGGACAACAGGGTCCAAAACAACTTTTATTAAACCAGTGAGAAACAGGGTTTTAACACTGCAAAAGTGACTTAAATATAGGTTCCGGTATCAGTTGAGGAAAATTATTAAGGGGTAACAACTAGTACAACAGGCGGTCCACAGAGTACATACACGTGGCTTCACCCAAAACTATGCCGGAACCACCCTCGAGTCCCAGAGGAGTACACACTTGCCTGAATCCGGTTTCTGGATTATTCTTAAAGAGACAAAGGCAAAGCGTACGCTCGCGATTCCGCGAGTGTAAATTTATAATACACCCGCAATTGTGCGAGTGTTTCACTTACGCACGTGGCAGCAAGGCAAGCGGGGTCTCCATCCCGGGGAGGCGGGGTCTCAGCAGCAGGATCTTGCTCGTAGCTCCGAGAGACCGGCAACAATTGGCTCAGTCTCGACGAGAGTCCCGTTTTTATTGGCTGATCAGACCTGACTGTAGGCATTCTAGAAGCTTCTCTGCACCCCCACACCGTGTGTGGGGCGCCCCTGAAGCCTCCAAACACCCCCGGCACTGGTCACAGGCGCCCAGCGGCTCACTGGCGCCTCGGCACTCCCTTCTCCTAATGGCCCTGGCCAGGGTCCTCTGGGCCAAACAAAAGAAGCTGTCAGCCTCAAGTAGCAGAGAGAGGGAGATGTGCCTACTCCCTCCATATTGAAGGAGGTGGGGGGAGAGAGGGGGGGTTTGCATTCTGCCACATCGGGCAGCCGTGTCGTAGAATCACAGACTCCCTTTGGTTGGAAAAGACTCTCAAGATCATTGAGTCCAACCATCAACCCACCCCTGACACTGCCCCATGTCCCTGACAACCTCATCTCCGTCTGTCCAACCCTCCAGGGATGGTGACTCCAGCACTGCCCTGGGCAGCCTGTTCCAATGCCCCACAGCCCTTTGGGAAAGAAATTGTTCCCCAGATCCAACCTCAACTTCCCCCGGCGCAACTTGAGGCCATTTGTGTTTGTCCTATCACTTGTTACGATTCGGGTGGTGAGAGCCTGTCCCATGTTGGCCAGAGAGGCGGTGGATGAACCATCCCTGGAGACATCCCAGGCCAGGCTGGACGGGGCTCTGAGCAACCTGAGCTGGTGAAGATGTCCCTGCTCATGGCAGGGGGGGGTGGGTTGCAACCTGAGCAGCTTTTGCAACGGATTTGTGGTGTCTCTGCACCCCTGTGCAGTTGTATGCATGTGGCTGTGCTTGGCTGCAGGATGCTGGAGAAGGAGCTGAGGGCGAAACTGCAGGAGCAAGAGGCCCGGCGGGACCGGTCGCGAGCCCAGATGCTGAAGAACGAGGAGATCCTCTTTGAGATTGAGAACAGAATCGACCACTTCCTGTTCCGTGTGCGCGGCATCACCGTGCCCGGCCAGGTAGCCCCCCAGCGCTGGGTGGCGCAGTGACACAGCGCGGTGACACTTGGTGCAGCCACCGTCACCCCAGGTGGCTCATGTTGCCCACCAAGGTGGTTCTCTCTGTCTCCAGGATGACTCTCTCCTGTCCTGGGGGCTGGAGGGGAAGCTCCAGTACCTGGCCCAGAAGTGGCAGTACCTGGAGCAGCGGGCGGCCCACCTGCCCCCTGAGTGCAAGATCCTGGACGAGAGCAGCGAGGTACGTGGGGTGTCCATCCCTGCTGGGGTCTTCGGGGACCCGCGCCAGGAGGCTCCTCCTGATGGCCCGTCCCAAGTGAGGAGAATGGCGGTGGCCCCATGGAGCAGCTCAGCTCCAGGTGGCAGTGGGCACTGCAGGGTGCTGTTCCCAGGGGATCATCAAGGGCATCCCTTGGGTTGTAACACCCACCTCCCCTTCAACAATTAACCCAGGGTGTCTTTCACAGACTTTTGTGAAGGCCAGGGATTTTCTGGAGAAGAAAATGTCAAGCGATCCTCAGAACGTGATGGTTTCCTTTGAGGAGAGAGACAGCAGCGATGACGGTAGGAGAGCTTAGCGGGGACGTGTCCCACGGCGACTGTCCCTGCCCCTGCCTGTTGGGATTTGTGACCATCCTCGCCTGTCTCTCCCTGTCCCAGCAGAGCCCAGCCCATGAGTTCTCTCCAGACCTTGGGGCTGTCTCCAAGGCTTTGAGCATGGGTGGTGCTTTTAGGTGGGGATGTGGGAGCATGACGGCAGCCGGTGGGGTGGTGAGCATCGAACCACAGAAGGAACAAGAAAAGATGCTGTGGGGCAAGGAGGGAGAGCCTTGTCTTCAAAATCACCTGGTTGCTAAGAACAACCAGTGCTGGGGTCTGTCTGTGGCCTTTTCCCATTGGATGCTCTTGGAGGAGCCACTGAGTTTCTGAGCTTGCCACCTGTTTTGAATGAAGCTGGAGCTGCGTCCAGCACCGCGTGGCTCCAGACCTTTCTGGGAAGCCCCAGCAGCTGGGGATGGACCACAGCAGCGGCACTGCCAGGCCCTGCAGGTCAGCCTGGGATGCTGGGCAGGAAGAGCCAGGGCTTGGCAGGAAAGCTCCCTGTGATGTCACCAGCCCTCCAAAGCGTGCTGGCTCTCCCTGGTGACACCGGCACAGCGGAGATGGCCCTGCAGACCCTCCCCAGCCCATTTCTCTCTGTTCGCTCCTCCAGAATCCTCTGAATCCTCTGAAGAGAAGGAGGACGAAGATGGCGAGCACGTCCCTACCCGGGAAGACATCAAGAGGGAGGGGCAGCTGCTGATCCAAAGCCAGAAAAAAGCCATCAAAAAGTAGCAGCTGCTCCACGAGAGCTTTGGATGCCCCAGACCACCCCTTGTTGTTTGGATACCCCCACTACTCCTGTGTTTTGATGGCCCAGACCATCCACTTGACCCTGTATTCCCCCGCCACCCCTTGTACCCTTTCTCCAACAGGTTTAATAAAGCAGATCTTTTTCGTTCCTCCCAAACCTGTGGTCAAGCTGCAATGGGGGGTCCTAGGTCACTTCTGTCACCCGGGACGCATGGGGGTCAAACCCTGAGGAGCACTCACCTGGGTTTGGAGGCAGCCCCATCGCCCTGGCCCTCACCCAGCTGTTCTCCTCGCAGAGCTGGGGATGGGCTGGGACGGGGGTGGCGTTCCTGGCCAGAGGAAAGCCGGGGGCAGGCTGGCTTTCCCCTACTTGATCCTGTGGAGCCAGCAACTTCCTGGGACCTCTGTCCCCCAGACGGCTCTGGCTGCACCAGTGGGCCGCTGTGTGTCGACAAACATCTGCCAAAGCCTCAGGTAACCGAGAAACCCACCTCTCAGCAGTGACATCACCGAATCCAAGATCCAGAGTCTGTTGGTCAACAGCTGGGAATGTCCCAGTTCCAGGTATTCTGACAGCCTGAAGGTCATAGAGAAGAAAATCATAGAATCCCAGAAACAGACTCACAGAACAGTTTGGCTTGGAAGGGACCTTCAGAGCTCATCCAGTCCAACCTCTGCCATGAGCAGGGACATCTTCACCCAGATCAGGTTGCAGCTGGTAGAAATGATGACCTTTCAGAGCGTGCTGGTGGTACTTTGTCCCTTGTGCCCTGCCCGGATGTGCAGAAGAGACAGAAGGGACCCTGGGAAGCTTTGGGGAAGACCCTGCATATGCTGAGGTGGTGTGTCTCCTTCCTCTTCAGCCTCTAAAAGGCATTTGGTAAAGAGCAGAGTTGGAACTGGGGGTTCCCATCTTTTGAGATAAACTGTAAAACCTCATTAATCATTTTGGTTGGAAAAGACCCTCCAGATCATGGAGCCCAACCATAACCCACCCCTGGCACTGCCCCATATCTCTGAGAACCTCATCTCCGTCTGTCCAACCCTCCAGGGATGGTGACTCCAGCGCTGCCCTGGGCAGCCTGTTCCAATGCCCCACAGCCCTTTGGGGAAGGAATTGTTCCCTAATCCCATCTAAAGCCTCCCCTGGTGCCGGTTGTTTCAGGCTCTTGGTCTGGTCTTTGCACTCGGGCTGTGGGGAACAGAGAAGCCACAAAACGTGTTGAAGACTTCTCTCTGGTAAAGCTGGACTCCATTTTTCCATCTCAGTTTTTGGAGAATCTGCTCTGTGGCCTGTTTGTCAGATGCAAGGGAACACTGAGATGCTTTAGCTGCCTTGAAAGGAGGGGAAGAGCAACGACACGCAGCAACACAGGAATTTCAGGTCTACTGAAACCATTAAGTTGTGAGCAGAAGATACAAAGGCCAATTGCTTTATCATGAGCATTCACTGAATGTGCTCAGACACAGCATCCCAACTCCTCACCACGTCTGCGAGGAGAAGACGTCACCGCACCAGCGAGCTCCTGCCCGGAGTGCGGCGATTAGGAACCACGCACACCAGGACGCAGACAGAAATTCACGCAGAGGCAGAGGTCTTGTTCAGGACGGAGCGCAGCGCCTGGCCAAGCCGAGAGCTGCCCCAGGCCTAGGCTGCCTTCTTTATTCACCATTGACAATTTACAGGATTTACGGGTACAGGCCTGGACTAAGATGTTTACAAAAAGCTGCTTTTCCACTAATGGTTGTTAAGAACACACTAAACTCGTGCGATGTTTATCTCACTTGTTTAACCACTCATTCACAGACCAAGGCCAAGGACATTCGCACATCCCATGCACTTGGGGGCGGTTATCCGGCCCAAGATACCATTCTCACAAGTCTGGGCTATAACTTTTTACAATTACAAGAAACGTACACAAAGTAATCTGTCCAAGGCCCTTTATATGTTATTATGTTAGTATTATGTCTTTGACCGTCCAAATGGTCACGTTAGTATTGATCTTCCTTTATCATCCAGATGGCTGGAACCACACATCTTGCTCTCCCATATTTTACTTTCCAACATTTTCCCCTTTTTTGTTTTAAAATCAGGTTCTCAATGAGCGCAGTAAGGACCCTGGCTTTGTTCTTCTTTGCATTCTGTATCATTGTCCAGGTGATTTGAAGGACTACAAGAAAAACATCACACAAGCATATCCAAATCCCTCAAAAACCCATATACGTAGACTGAGAGCTGAAAGTGAAGTTTTAGGGTCTAATCACTTTATGCTATGAGATAATGTTAGCCATTTTGTCTTACAGTCCTAACTCTTACAAACTGTGTAATTATTTGCAGAGTACTGGCTAAATCCTAAATCAGGCCTTGCACATTAGCAAAGACTGTTATTTGACTTGATATCACTCATAAACACTAGAATTCAAGTTCAACAGTATTACACATATTTAGCACTCTGATAAGAGAAAATACAGGTTCAAATAGCAGCTAAGGAGATTATTTAAATACGATATCATAAGAACAATGAGGATCCACAACGTGCATGCAGTCACTCACAAGAAACAAAACCGGAGGCCTTTTGCTTCAGGGTACTCACAAGAAACAGTCGCTCACTCCAATAAAGAAGTGGGGTGTCATTAATCCCAGGAAGTTTCCTTAGACGCTGTTCCTGTCCAAGGAAAGGACTCCAGTTCACAGACCCGCAGCTCCGAGAAGACCACTCAAAAAGGGTCTTTGGCAGGAACCCCATTTCACTGTTTGGCCAGATGTGGCTGTGGGCATTACAACATAGTCCAGAAGCTTCTCAGCGAGTCTGGGCACCTCCTTTGTAAAGGACCCTGTCAACTGACCGAGGATCCCACCCCTCCTGACCCATCAGTTGGTAGAGGTGAAGTTTATTGACAACACCTTGATACCATTCTAGGTGTATGTATGTGGGGACAGGCACAGTGGGGCACAGAAGGTGCTAAAGAGCCGTCAACCTCCTCACTGAAAGCTCCAGATTTCAGGGGAATGTGTAACTGCCTCACAATCCAGCCTGCGACCACAGTCATCTGGCAAACTACTTTGGAGTGGTGGTGCAGTCAGCTCTTGCCTCCAAAGTCAAAAGGGGGCATTCTGTTGGTGAGTTTGCATGCCCGCTGTGGATCATCATACCTTATGTGTCATTTTCTTGTTGCAAATCAACCTACAACAAAATAATACAAATTACAACAATTACAGTTATTAACAAATATTGGAGAAAGCTGCTTAGCCATACTAATAAGGAAAATAAATGCGTTGAAAGTGTTTTCGCCAGTTAGTCCCCAGTCCAAATCATGTAAACCTGTATCATTCTGATATGCCAGTGCCTCTTCCTTTGATCTCTTCTATTTCTTTGTTGCCCTCTGCCGCAGGGACAGATGCTGGATCTCTGGCATTAGGTCCTGCATCGTGTTTGTCCAGCTCGTAGAAAGGTTTAACGTATTTCACAGGAAGCCACTTTGGTCCTGTTGGAAGAAGAACACAAGCAGAGCCCTTTCCCAGGCGATTAACTACAGGCCCTTGCCACTGACTGTTGTGCAGGGGATCCGGTTATAAAACCTTTGGTCTCTGAGACAGTGAATCTGGAACATGGCAGTGTTTTTCCACTGCTGCGATAGAGGAGGGAGGCACAGTACGATTCAAAAAATGTAAAGCATATATTGCATTGTCTGATTGTTCTTGAGGCATCATATTTGCCCTTTTTTGTTTTAATAACATCTGTTTCAGTGTGGAATGTGCCCGTTCAGTGATAGCCTGTCCAGCGGGAGAATGTGGAATACCTGTGACATGCAAAACACCCCACTGCTATAGAAATTATTGCATGGATCTAGCAGTGTATCCAGGACTGTTGTCAGTTTTAATCTGTTGTGGCACTCCCAGCACAGCAAACAGCGGGTCCAGTGGGGCTGAACATCTCGGCTTTTCTCACTTGTATGTGCAGATGCACAAAACGTACCTGGAAAAGTATCTATAGAAACATGTACATATTTCAAACGGCCAAAAGATGAAACACGTGTAACCTCAGAGTGCCAAACGCCATTAGCTGAGAGTCCGCGAGGGTTAACTCCAAGGGAGGGCGAGCTTGTAATCAGACCTTGACATTCCGGGCAAGAGCGCACTATGTCGAGACCAAACACCTTTTTGAAGGCAGCAGCATTCTGATGGAAGAAAGCGTGTGAAGCCCTGGCAGACTGGAGGCGACTGTAGCTACAGTATAAGAATCTGGAACCGCACTGCCTTCAGTTGTGGGACCGGGTAAAGTCGTATGAGAGCGTATATGAGTAACAAACAGTGGGTGTGTGCGAAGCTGTAATGCAGTTTGCAATGATACAAACATATCAAAAAGCTGCTGTTGCGAGATTTAAGAAAAGCGGAGGGGATGCGCTGTAGGACCTTGACTACGTACTCAGAACCACAAACCAAATTTAGAGGTTCCTCCCTAAAAAGCTCTAAGGCATGCAAAACTGCACCAAGTTCCACTAATTGGGTTGAGCCTTCAACAGTTTTAACAGAATGATGCCAATCGTTATCTTCACGCCAGACCACTACAGCTCTATGAGACTGCCCTGAAACATCAACAAAAACTGTGCGAGCATTTGGGATAGGACCGAATACAAGTACGGCCTGTGGTCTGGTATCGAAGACACGCAGATTTTGAAGCAATTTACGTTTACATGCCAAAAGCTGTGCTGTTAAGAAAATCAGCTAGCGCCATTTGCAAAGACAGAGATTGTGAATAAAAAAATCAAAATCTGCTTTCACAAAAGGTACGTGTATGACAGATGGATCACGGCCTGCTAAAGCCTGAATCGGTTCTCTGCCTTTTTCGATCAGAGTAACAATCAATTCTAGGGGCTCAGGAATAGTTTCACGAAAAGAATTAGGCAAAATATCCGTTCCAAGTATATCAGTCTGTTTGCATTCTCACCATATGGTCCCGCAACAGCCACAGGTTGTTTCTATGTTGTAGCTCTGAACAGACAAATCCGCAAGTCCAATCGAATGCAGTCAGCCTGTTAGGTTGTCATAAATTTATTCATCAAAGTTTCTAACTCCATTTTGGCTGTCATATTTATTGGATATTGTTTTCCCTTACCGGATCGAAGTCCTGTTTCAGATCTATCAGTGCAGTGTTTGCTTTACCGATACTTTGGTTGCCCATACCAGCGGAAATACAGCATCCAAAATTCCCTTGGAGGTTTCTCACTTGCACCAGCAGATCTGCACCATCCAAGCAGCTTCTTGTGGGACATGCAACGGAACAGAATTCTCAGAAAACGTTATTTGAGCTCACAATTTACTTAACAAATCTTGACCCAAGAGAGGGCTGTCCTGGTCCCTCTGGATGCCACCCCTTCCCTCCAGCGCATCGACGGCACCACTCGGCTTGGTGGAAAAGCAAAACTGAAGTGTCTTGGGTGATGCAGAGACCAGAGAAAAGTGTTTGGCTTTAGCTCTCTGCCAAGAACACCTGGGGAACCCTTTGAAATGCTTCAGCCACTTTAGCGGAGAAAAATAACACCCCCACACATTCGCCAGGCTTTCACTGCTCACGCAGGGACAAAGGACAGCGCGGGGACAGCACAGCTCTCACTCTGGAGCTCGCCGGCTCTGACACCCGTGCCTGTTTGGGACAAATATCAATGGGAAAGATTTTGTGCTCTGGGATTCAGGTCATCTGGAGAACACCAGCAAGGAGAACGACTGCCAAAACCTGCACAACGATGTGACCAGCTCCAGCTCCCCTGCGGAAGGAGGCGGCTGGTGCTTGTCCCAGCCCAGCCATGCCATGGGCGACCCAGAGCGGCTGAGAGCAAAGCCTCTTTCCAGGCTCTCTACGCTGTGAGACCGTGGGGCAGGGTCCCATCCAGGGGGGACATGGGGGCACATCCTGCCCGAGCTCTAGCAGGCCACTCTGCTGCACGGGGAGCAGAGGAAGGGACAGAGGCACCTGGGTGGGCAGGTAGCCACCCAGCGCTGGGTGGTGCAGTGACACAGCGCGGTGACACTTGGTGCAGCCACCATCACCCCAAGTGGCTCATTTTGCCCACCAAGGTGGTTCTGCCTCCAGGATGATTCTCCCCTGTCCCGGGGGGTGGAGGAGGAGCTCCAGTGCTTGGGCCAGAAGCTGCAATACCTGGAGCAGTACCAGGGGGCAGCCCACCTGCCCCCTGAGTGCAAGATCCTCGATGAGAGCAGCGAGGTACGTGGGGTGTCCATCCCCGCTGGGGTCTTCGGGGACCCGCACCAGGCGGCTCCTCCTGATGGCCCGTCCCAAGTGAGGAGAATGGTGGTGGCCCCATGTCAAGCGATCCTCGGAACGTGGTGGTTTCCTTTGAGGAGAGAGATGGTAGGAGCAGCGATGACGGTAGGAGAGCTTAGCGGGGACGTGTCCCACGGCGACTGTCCCTGCCCCTGCCTGTTGGGATTTGTGACCATCCTCGCCTGTCTCTCCTGTCCCAGCAGAGCCCAGCCCATGAGTTCTCTCCAGACCTTGGGGCCGTCTCCAAGGCTTTGAGCATGGGTGGTGCTTTTAGGTGGGGATGTGGGAGCATGAAGGCAGCTGGCGGGGTGGCGAGCATCGAACCACAGAAGGAACAAGAAAAGATGCTGTGGGGCAAGGAGGGAGAGCCTTGTCTTCAAAATCACCTGGTTGTGAAGAACAACCAGTGCTGGGGTCTGTCTGTGGCCTCTTCCCATTGGATGCTCTTGGAGGAGCCACTGAGTTTCTGAGCTTGCCACCTGTTTTGAATGAAGCTGGAGCTGCGTCCAGCACCGCGTGGCTCCAGACCTTTCTGGGAAGCCCCAGCAGCTGGGGATGGGCCACAGCAGCGGCACTGCCAGGCCCTGCAGGTCAGCCTGGGATGCTGGGCAGGAAGAGCCAGGGCTTGGCAGGAAAGCTCCCTGTGATGCCACCAGCCCTCCAAAACGTGCTGGCTCCCCCTGGTGACACCGGCACAGCGGAGGTGTTAACTCTTTGTTTCTCCTTATCTCTTTGAGTTTTTCTAGTTTCTTTCTTATATCTCCCCAGGACTTTGTTACAAACTGGGGGGGTCCACTCCTTGAGTCCATTTATCCTTCGCTTTTTCCTTGGATGAACTTCTCTTCATCCCAGAATTCTAGCATGATCCCCCCCAAGAGACTGTTGGGGAGTCCAAAATTCTAACATGACCCCCTCTACCCCCGCAAAGGGACTGTCAGGGGGGCACCTGCAGCAGGTCGCTCCCCTTCGACCTCTTGTGGGGATCAAACCCATGAAACCTGGCTCACAACGTGGGGCTCAAACCCATGACACAGAGAGTTCTTCACTCGCTTTGTCCCTTCAGTGGCCAAGCCCCTCGCAGGGTGTTGGAACCCCACTTAGAAGGACTCCGCGCTCGCTTTGCAACCAGGCTGCGTCTCAGCCAACAGCAGTCACAGTCACACTGCCCGACCCGGCGGTACTTACAGTCCATTCTTCCCATCAGGACCTACCCGACCCAGCAGTACTTACAGTCCACTTTTCCCGTCGGGACCTTCGTGCACTCTGGATTACGGGTAAACTGCAGTATTCAGGGGGAGCGAGCTCCATTCTTTCCCTTCCGCTTTAATTTTGAATAATGTTGGTAGCTCTCCGCACAGCCGAGTCCAAGGGCCACTATTGAAGTGGGGCGCCTCCCTTGAACCTGAGGTAACACAGAGCTATCCAAGGTTATCATGTTGAGGTCGCCAATTGAAACAAATAACTTAGGCTTTTTCTATGGATAAACAACGTTTTATCCAATTCCTTAATTGTATTCCTTAAACACGTGTTCATTAGAGCAGAAGCAAAACAGCGCTGGGTGAGTGGGGGATTCGCTCCGGCCAACACGCGCACCTTTTAACAATAAGAAGTGTGCTTAAATACAGTAAGGTGTTACATATTCGTAATGACCCCAGGAACGCCTCTACAGATTGATAAGCTTTCACGCTTCTTATTAAAATAAGTCTCAGATAACCATTTCCACAGTCTCCTCCTTGACCCCTCCCTGTTACGCCTGCGCAGTGCCATGAAGATTGGGGAGCCCCGGAGTCAAAGATGGGTCCTCATGGAGCGATGATCAATGCTCGTTTTATTGCAATTCTGATTCTGTTCTACAGGGTTAGTCCAGGGTAGACGCGACATATGACACATCATAACTAGCTACAAAGTAATGTTCACGCGGTACAGCAATAGCACATCTTTGTTCTACAAGACAGCATACCTTTGTTCTATAACCTCTTTTCGTGTTTTACTTCTTAATAAGTTTCTTTCTATTGATTACCCAAGGACAAATCCTTGCCGTCCGACACGTACGCTGGGTTGTGCAAGTGGGACTGGAAAAGTACTGAGTGCCCTGTTTCTTCAAGCATATTCTCTACAGTGTCACTTGGTGATTTTGAGGAGGGGTCTTTGGATGAAGGCTCCTTCAGCTTCGTCACAGTGAACCTTTTACCTTTGGCTCATTATGCTGAATTGGCTGGAACCCAAGCTGCCAAGTCGACCGAAATCAGAATGGCGCCCCCTTTTTGCTGTAAATCTTGGCTATCTCTTCTCCTCAAGGTTACAGCTGGTGCTGTGAAACTTCTTCTCTCGGCATTCAATGAGGTTCTGTTTATTTCCTTAACTGGTTACATACAGCTCTAAACTAGATATTCATTATGTGGCTTAAAGTGCTAGTTCGTTAGTAGGCCCTTGGAATGTGGTTGGGTAACCCTTAAAATGTTAGTTCCCTCTATCAATATAACTTCATAAACAAGTTTCATAACTTTTTGCATAGAACTTAACCACCTTTTCCTTTTTCCAGGTTCAGAGCCTGTGCCTCATTTGGTTATATCTGTAAACACTGAACATCTCCTCAGCAGGAATCACAGCTGCATTTCTCACAATCATGGGCAGCTCTGGTGCCCTTCACGCCAGAACCTGGGCCACATGTGGCAGCGATGGGGGGGCTGTAAGACCCTAAAGCCCATGGCAAGCACAGCTGAAGCTGCACGGCTGCCCTGGGCAGCTCTTGCTGCTCCCTGGGTGCTCCCCCACGGGATGCCCCCTCCCTCTGGGCTCCACGCTGCTATCGTGCTGCCCTCAGACCTGTGAGAAGATGAGCAAGTTTAAGGAGGCGCATTCCAGCCTGGCAGAGGACATGCGTGCAATGCAGGAGGCGCATTCCAGCCTGGTGGAGGACATCCGGGAGATCCAGGAGATGCTTGGCCTGGTGAGGACAGGGCTTCCCTCCAGGATCTGTGGGAGGAGATGAGCAAGTTTAAGGAGGTGCAGTCCGGCCCGGCAGAGGACATGCGGGCCATGCAGAAGGCGCGTTCTGGCATGGCAGAGGACATCCAGGAGATGAAGGAGACGGCTTGGCCTGGTGAATGTCCGCTGGTGCCCCGGGAGGGAGCTGGGCCCTCGTCCCCTCCCCACTTCTCTCCCTGTCAGCCTGTGCCCCTGCCCCACGGCCATCGGTGTCACCAGCATGAAGGGCAGCAGGAGGGAAGAGTGGGAAGGGTGTCCCAAGAGTTGCTAAGGCACTTTTGAACTAGAGAGCCATCCAAACAGAACCATGGGCAGGGAAGGAGGGGAGATAAAGCTCTGCCCGTGCAATTCAGCCGCAGCACAGCCCTGGCCAGCGTCCCCCTGCCTCGTGCCCTGCTTCATTTGGGGTCCCAGGCCAGGGCGTTGGGAGCGGGGGCTCCCCTGAGAATCGCACTGGAAGAATTTTCTAGGTATTATTTCTAGGGTGGGGGGGAGCACACACTGCTGGGGAGGGCACTGGCCCTTGAGAGCCTCTAGATGGTCTTTTCTCCCCTCATTTTTTTAAAAATATATATCTAAAGTATAAAAATCCAGAGAGAAGGAGCAGCAGCACAGAGGTGGGCGCTGGGTGGGGGGGTTTCTTAATGCTCCCTCCCACCTGCATCGCTGCAGTGGGGCGGGAGAGGAAGGGGAGACAAATAACAAAGCAATCAATGGCTGGAGGCAGCTGTCGGCACCCGGATCATGGCTATGGGGGCACCCTGGATTGGGGGCACACAGCCACTGGGGCCCCTGCCTCTGCATGTCCCAGACCCCTGATGAAGCCCCCAAAGTGCTCCCCTCCTCCGGCTCCTGAAATCAGCACGGCTTCTTGCACAGACCCCCGGGGCCCCCTCACCCGTCCTCCCTCCCTTGACACCCCCAGGGCCCAGGGGGATTTTACAAGGTGATGTCCCTCCTGTCACTGCCACTGCCACTCATGGCCCTTCCCAGGGGAGGGGGGAGCTGGGGGGGTTTTAGTCTTCAAATCAATCTTGCTTATAAAAAGAAAACAAAAAAACAACCAAGACAGGTTGAAGGTTCATTATTAATGCAAAAATAAGAAAAATAATTTAAAGAAACCCCCACTCTTTAAACCCCAGGTCCCCCACGCTCCATACACAGCACAGGGACTGATCCACTCCCCAGCTCATGCGGTTCTGACTGGGCAGGCCGGGCTCCATTGATGGATCCTCTGGTGTTCACCAACCGGGTACAACTGCTCAAGGGAAACCCCATTGTTCAAGGTTCCACCACCCACTGTCCTTCATGTGTATTTTACAGCTCCATTTCCCAGAGGCTGGTGCCCGGCAGGGGCTGTGATCCACCCACGCAGTGCCACGCTCTGCCCCACGTGTCTGAGCTTGTTTCAGAAATGAGTCCCACTGTGAGACTCAGTTCTCTCTGGGTGCTGTGTCAGCACAGCCTTGCTGTCCACGGCCCAGGACAGTGCTCTGGGCAGTGGCATCGGGCACTGGGCATCTTTCAGCCATCCAGTGGTTACTTCCACCATTGTCAGCACGTGGTGTTTACCTTGGCAGGTTTGTGGGAGTGTGATCCAGTCAATCTGCCAGGCCTGCTCAGATGTGTATCGAAGCCACCACCCTCCATCCCACAGCAGCTTTAACCGTTTGTCTTGTTTAATTGCAGCACAACAGTGTCCGTAGTGAAGCCCACCCCTCGATCACGAGCCCGTGTACGTGTTGCAGCTCTGATGACCTGAGCCATCAGGGCTCACCGGGCTACCAACAGTTGCTACTTCGCATCCACCTCAGCCACTTCCATTTTAGCAGCGGCATCGCCCTGCTGGTTGTTTTCATGTTCCTCAGTGGCCACATTTTCTGGCCCATGAGCACCTGCGTGATGGACTTTTCCAAGCAGACTCTCTAGCCTGGCAGCCAGAGAGGCTGTTTGAAAAAGATGGACTCACTTTGAAGCTATTGTACCTCTGCAAGCAGAAACCACCCATTAACGCACCTCTTAGCACTTCAAAAGGGCACGACATAATTTAAAGTGATGAGGGTTAGACACCTCTCCCAGCGCACAAACAGCCCCCGGCCTCGGTCATTCGCAAGACAGCGACCCTGCAACACAAGGCGTTTTGCAGTCTGCGCTTCAGCAAGACGGAACCCGTAACTGCGGTGCAGTGCATATTTCAAGGGTGTTTTGGCGTTGATCTGTCAATGCCAAAGAGCACTCATGGTTGGTACCGACAATTTGAGGCAACAGGCTGTATCTGAGGGGAAGAGCACAGTGCAGCCACGCACTTGAGAAGAAAATGTGAGACGAGCTCAAGAGTTTTCCGCGGAACATGCACCAGTCCCCTCGTCCTGCCAGCCGAGAACTCGGTGATCCCTCATTTGACTGTCCAGTGTGTATTAAGGTGACATTCAATCGTGAGGCCACACGGGTTGAACTCAGACAGGCCGTTCGTGCAGGTGACAAAGCGTGCAGAATTTAGGGATGCGAAGTTACAGAACGTGGAGGACGCAGCTTCTGCCGCGTTTGATTTTTAGTGGTGAAGCGACGTTTCGTCCAAGTGGTCGTGCTGCCTGTCACAACGTGCACATACGATGATCGGAGAATCCACACGGAACAGTAGAGCACAGGCATAATTCTTCAGAAGTGAACGTCTCAAAACCCCCACACCAGAAAGATTTTTATTAGAGAAGTCTCACGATCGTAAGCCCGTATTTTATTAGAGACTTGTCCCAGCTGCCCGCAGAATATTTCATTTTTAGTAGAGATGCAGTGCATCCCCCTCCCCACTCCCCTGGGTATTATTTTTATCAGCTTTTGCTTTATCCCCTCCTATAATGGTTGCTGTGTTCCTTGAGCAATGCTTAGTGCTGTGGAGTCTTGGAAGAAACTTTGAGGGAAAATGCAGCACAGGTATAAAGTATCATTGACTCCAGTGATGTAGTGATTGACGTGGATACCTGCTGGGGACCAAGAAGGTGGGGAGATGCTGGTGGTGGTGGCCACGAAAGGAGAAGAAGAACAATGAACATGAAAACTCAAGAAATGAGACTTCCCTGAACCACAGGTGAGATCCCAGAGGAGGAGAGTTGAAGGGCAAAGGAGTTCAGGACAACTGGCAGTTTTTCAAACCCTATTCAGTGCAAACGGTGCCAATAATAAAGCGAAGATCGCAAGCGTAACAAGAAACCAATCTGGCAGAATCACAGGCTCTTCTGCACCCTTGTGATCCTCCAGCTGAAAATAAAAGGAAAAGCACAAGAAGACAGGGTCATAATCAGAAAGGTCAAGGCAGAAAATCAGATAAAACTAACAAAGGACATCCAAAAGGGCTAACAAGGAAGAGCCCAGACAGGAGTAGGGAGAGGACAGGTCAGAGATATTGAATCTAAATGCAATGTTTTCACTTGGATGGTTAAACCCACACACATACACACCCGGCTGAGCCGCTCACCAGGGTCCGCACCCATCTCACCCCACCGACCACCTTCACATTTCCTCCTAGAAAAGCCTCAGGTTGTTACAGTGCTGGCAGAGCAGCACAGAAAGGCACCAAGACTTCATTTTTACCATTCACAGGGGCATGAATTAGGTGTATTCTCTCATGTCCTGTCCCTCACCCCATCTAGAGGGTTATTTCAAGAGCTCCTGGAAGACAGGCAGGCCCAAAGGTCAAGAAACCAGCAAATAATCTAATCGGAAGGAAACAAGGAAGCTTGGGTCACAATGTATTAATTCTGGAAACAAAAAATAAGCAGATTGAAACACTGGGAGAAGAGATTATTAACTCAGCAGAACAAGGACGGGTGGCTGGCGATGGACAGAGACTCTGAACTTTCAGGCTCAGGTCCTGAGTTTCACAAACCTGCAGTGTCCACTCCTTTAATATCATAAAATTTATATTTCCCTGAAGAATTTAGGCCCTTGAGTCAAGTTACTTAATGAGAAGAAACTTTTGTTTTAATCTATGTTTTCAGTTTCTTCTTAATTTTTTTTTAAAAGACCTCTTTAATTAGCCCTCCTGTTACTCATCTCTTCATTTTGCAGGGCTTACTGTGATTGCTGGCTTTTGGCCACACACTTATTCAGCTCATCCGAACAGAACTTCAGCTGTTGCCTGTAAGTTAGAGCTGGACATCCAAGTACAGGTATAAACACCAGAAAGTTACAGAAGAAGAAATATGAACCAATTTCTTTACAGGATATCTCACTCTGTCTGGTTTGCCGCCTCCTCAGACGCAAAAATAATAAACCCTATTAATTTAAGTCTTATTTAGCTGTTCCATCTCTCTGCAATAATTGATTGGGCTTTAGACACTCAGCCAGAAAACACAATCAAATCAGGTTTGCCTGGTGACTGCGCCATAGCAGTGCCAGAAACCCCCAGTCCCCACACTTGCCCTAATTGATTAAAACATTTGGTCACTCGCACATTTCTATATAGACAATTAAGCTAAAGAGACACTACAAACGCAGCAAGACCAGCTGAGAGCAATAATGGATCTTTTCAGTCTATTTTTCTAGGGAGAATTATGACTTAGCGATGTTGCAGTAACTAAAGCGGGTTTTGTCTCCCCTTTGCTCCCGATGCAGCAGCCTCAGGAGCTCAACGCTGCACAATCGCTGCCTTGCAGGGAACCACACCAACGAATTATCTGCTTTTCCTGCCCTCCAAAAAAGCTGCCACGTGCTAAATCTGCATCTGTTTGGCATCTATCAGGGCTGTAGCACTTCCAGGAATGAGGGGGAAGGGCTCCAGTGCAGAGTCAAGCCACATTTTTTACAAATACCCCCAATTTTCTGAGTGTGTTTGGATGCTGGCTCCGCACGTGCCGGCTGGCACGGGGCCAAAATGTGTCAGTCACAACCAGGCAAACACAACGATACCCAGTTCCCAGGAAAGTGGCTGAACTGCAGCATTTCTTGCCAAAGTGATGCACAGAGAACAAACAGGCTCCTCGGACTCTTCCTCAGAGATCTTGGGGGAGCTGCAGCGGTCGGAAACATTGGCAGAATCTACAAGTGTCAAAAGCCTAAAAGAAGAGATCCAGAAAAAGAAAAAGAATTGCAGCCGCCTTATCTGCAACTTTGTGCACACGAGACAAGAACGGTGAGGCATGACATTTGTATTAAAAACATTTTGCCAACAGTAGATCCAGACTATCACTTCATACGTCTCCAATGGCACAGGTGGTACCTGCTAATAGAAGGTAACGTTTATCCTACCCAGTCACTGGTCCCTGCAGTTCTACATTCAGTCTTGCGTGACTAAGAATCTGCAAACGTGGTTTAAAGCAGAAAGCGTACAGCTAGTCCTGGCTGGAGGATTAGTAAGCTGTGCTGACATGCAACCAGTAGAGAGGAGCGTGGGTATGGAATTCCTGTCTCCCTGCACCAAATCAAATGACCAGCACAGCTCACAGCCACACAGAGGCTGTAACACCCCAACCACAGGGTCTAAAAAAGAAACAACAAGCAGAGAAAGCTTCAGTTCTGCTTTACATCAAGCTTAAGGTGTGCATGATGTGAGACTTGAGATGAGTGTCAAAATTAACCTTTAAGTCTTCCTCCTCAGTAGAGATCTGAGAAGACAGGCAGCTGCAGTGCATATGGAAAATCCAGCAGCTGAAAACCCATTTCACCTGCAGCAGGTCAATAGTCATAGAATCATTTTGGTTGGAAAAGCCCCTCAAGATCAGGGAGTCCAACCATAACCCACGCCTGGCACTGCCCCATGTCCCTGAGAACCTCATTTAAACACCTTTTAAACCCCTCCAGGGATGGTGACTCCAGCACTGCCCTGGGCAGCCTGCTCCAATGCCCCACAGCCCTTTGGGGAAGAAATTGTTCCCCACATCCAACCTCAGCCTCCCCGGTGCAACTTGAGGCCGTTTCCTCTGCTCCTGGCGCTTGTTCCTGGGGAGCAGAGCCCGACCCCCCTGGCTCCAAGCTCCTTTCAGGCAGTTCAGAGATCAGAAGGTCTCCCCTCAGCTCCTGTTCTCCAGCTGAACCCCCCCAGGTCCCTCGTGAAGTGGTTTGGGATGGAAGGGACCTTAAAAATCACCTAGTGTCCACCCCCCAGCCATGGGCAGGGACACCTTCCACTGGACCAGGTTGCTGAGCATCCCAACATGGCAAAAAGTCCAGAAGAAAACCCAAAGACACCTTCCGGCACAGATCTCTACACCACCAAAAACTCATTGCAAGAAAAGGCTTGGAAAGCATACACAAAAAGGCATAATTACAAAGGAATGAAGTAGAGCAGTGGTTGAAAAATGCCCAGAAGTCACAAGAAAGACTCAGCCATCCTCCTCCAAAAATGCAGCCACCATGAGCTCGGTTATAGCCCATCTGATGTCACATTGTGCTTCACAAACTCCTCAACGACCTCCAGAGGGCTTTTCTTCTGAGGAGGGAAATACACAGCTGGCAAATCAGTGTGGGTCTACCAAGCAACCTCCACAAAAGCCCTGGGGTTGGAAGCAATGATTGTCTGTTAAAGCTGAAACATTTCGGTGCAGAAAAGGGAGCTTCACAGCAGGAGATCTTTACAGGGGGTAAAAACGTCCCAGTTTCCCGCTGTTTTACAGGAGTGTGCCGGAGCCGAAGGTCAGACACAGCGGCAAATCCATCACCACCGACTTCAGGAGCATTGGCTGGAACACAATTGCTGCACTTGAGCCACCACCCAAAAGAATGTTCTGACTAAAGCGAGAAAATGTCACTGTTGGTGAAAGGAACCTGTTCAAATTATTTCAGCTTTTTATACCAGAATAGAAGTGGAATCCGGGCAGCGGAATTTTTCAGTTTGCCCAAGTGCGACAGGAGAAAACTCCAGTTTCATTCCTAGGGCTGCTCAGTCTTTGAGAAACCCTTGAAAGGCCACCAAGAGCTATTCTTTAGGCTTCCTCTTTCCCTTAAAAGAAAAGAAAGCGCTGTTGAAAAGTATAAAAGGCTTGAGATTTGTGGAAGGGTTTGCTTCCGTGAACTGAAAGCAGGAGTGAGAACACGAGAGGGGATATTACAGGGCTCTACTTGACACGCAAAAATACTGCAGTCGCAAAATGGATGGAAAGCTTGGTCTTTCCGTGATGCTGCTTCAGATCCTTCTCGTCATACAGGAAACTAAGAACACCTTGGACATTTTTAACACGTAGTAAAAGCCTGCTAAGGTCAGTGAAAAATGCAGCTGCTTCAGCAGGCAAGCCAAGCCGAACCTGGTGTCAAGAAAACGGGACTGGCAGAGTTCAGGGCTGGGAATGCCAGGAGCTGTAAGAAATACCAACCTCAACAGCTGAGCAGAAAAGAGCTAACAAATTGTTAGGATCTGGCTTTTTGCCTAAACCCAGATGCCCATTTTAATCCAAGAGCCCCTTCTGCTTTGCAGCAGGGGACAACAGGAATAACAAAAATTTCCAATACATAAGCGCATAATTTCTTGTCAAACTAAGCCTATGATGGGGTGTCGAACATTTTCACCGGAGGCCACAGCAGCCCCGCAGTTGCATTCAAAGGGCCGAATGTAATTTGAGGATTTGGCCCACAGGGCTTGTGTTTGTTATGTGCATCGTGCTCCTTTATCGCCGACTCTGTCTCGTAACACAAAAGACATACTGGCTTTTCCTCCCTGAAACACAAACACGTATTTGCTTTCCCATCTATCAATAAATCGCCTTCCTTCCGCATCAATCTTCCTCTTACTGGACATTTTGAGATTCAAATTGCTCCACCAAAGACGGTAAGATGTGTCACCTAAGTAAAAGATCTAGATGATACTTTCACCTCCATCAACTAGTACTGAAGAAAAACCAAAATCCTGGACCTTTCACAATAAGCCCCGTGGTAAGTCAGAACGCTTGCTGAGCCTGTCGCAAAACATCTGCCATGAAGATCTCACATTGGTGACCTCCACTAGTGGCAACCACGGCAAACCGTGTGTTACGGAAGTGAGGCCATGGGTATCGACCACACGGCAGCTCATCCCATTTCAATCCCTCCCCCAAATCTACCTGCAAGTTCTTGAGAGCTCCTCTCACCCAGGTGAGATGGAGAAGAGACATCCGTCCCTCAGCCCAAGTAGATTCACTAATTCCTACATTGGCTTCGCCATCCCAGGCTGCTCCCTTGAATTCTTGAATTAGATTCTGGAGGAACTGTTACTCTTTTAGCAACTAATTTGAATGAAAAAAACCTATTGCTATAATAAAAGCATTCTGAAACTAATAGACACTGGCAGATCATCTTCTCAGGCCATTTTGTCCATTAACAGCAGCTGTGTCACACACCTGTGCTGTTAGATTGCCCACAGAAGAATTCAGAAGACCTATGAAGATGTCACATATTTCCTTATTTGCAGAACAGAATCTACAATGATTATTGAAGTGTATCACCACTATCCACATAAAATAAATGAGAGATACTCCATAGATAGTGTGAGGACATCACTATCATCTGTATCACACTTGACTGATGAGTTCTCTGCCCTTACCTGAAGTTTGAGGCCAAACTTTTGCCAAGAGATTTTAGATTTAAAACCCATCACCATCCGCCAGAACAATCCTAAGAAAACAGAACTAACCAGCCACCTCCAAAAACCATCTTCCAACTGCTCTTGGACACTGCACCCAAGAAAAAGACCAGCAAGACAAAATCCCCTCAAAGGGTCCCCACGGGGAGGTTGGGAAGACACAAGAGCGCACGCAGTTCACGTTTGGGCTGCAAAGCAAGCAGAAAAGAAAAATCCAAATAAAACCACAGGATGGGACTCGAGAACAGGTTGTGTCACAGAAGAACCAGTTTCCCGGTCCCAGCTCCCCTGCCAGGGCCAGAGCAACGGGACCCTGGGCTTTCCCCTCACACCCATCTACTCTCCCCACGAAAGGACATCTGGGTTCCTCCAGCGCCCACCACAGCCCAGCCTCATATCCAGCTATCGCTCCCAATAAATCATTTGGCAAATCAAGGAGCGGTTAAAACTAACGATGGTGAACAACCCACCAGAGCACAGGTCTGTGCTGACTTTACAGCAGCAGGGAAGTCTAAAAGACAATCAATATTTTTGCACCCATAAAATAAGAGGACACTGAAGGAATATCTGTGGAGTCACACTGGGGGTTTGTTTGGGGTTTTTGCTGCTCTTGTTTTTAGTTTGGGTTTTTTTTTTGGTTGTTTTGTTTGTTTGGGCCCATTTTGGTTTTGGTTGAGTGCCTTTTTTTCCCCCAGTCATCTTTCCTATGAGAACAGCAGCTTGAGCCTCCCTCTAAGGCTGAAGAAAGATTTAAATGTACTTCCTGGGAAAAAGAAAACCACACAAAAAACCCACCACCCAAACTTTGAGCCCAGCAGGAACTGTTTCAAGCAGCTACAAGCAACTGCAGAAACAAATAAGAACGTGTTAGGCTGTACCTACTAATCACCACAGGAGACACTAATATGAAAAGTGCTTCTATCTGCATTTTAGTTCCTGACACCTACCTGAACAGATTAAATTACTAAAGCGTTCACACAGCAAAATGGAAGCACTGCAAATAGAACCCAGCCAAATACCTGAACCATCAGCCTCTCTCCAGCTCTGTGTTGCTTGCAGGCACTTAGTTTGTGCTGTATTTGTATTTTTATGCAAGACTGAACACTGATGGAAAGGGAATCAGCATTTTCTCAGGCTGCAAGATTGGCTAACAACCTCCTTTCCCATTTCAAGGGGCAGCACACTTGCTTCAAAACTGCACTGCCTGTGCCCTAAACCCAGTCCACACAAAGGCTGCAAATCTCACACAAGCTACCAGTTATCATTCAGTTTTGGAGCATTTTGGGAAGCTCAGCCTTTCAGCGGAGCAGAAACTTCAGAAAGGTGCAGAGCAGATACTTACAGTGTTGTAATGATCGACATAAACCGCATTTCCCAAGCCAAACACAGCGTATCTCAGGCCTTTCAGATACGTTTTCCCAAAGCGAAAGTCACGCGCTGCCTCTTCTAACCCCTTGCAGAACCACGCTGCACTCTCGGTTGGCTGCCCGTCAGTGTACGTAGCTACCAAGAACACACAAACGTTCCTGCCGGTTGTCTAATAATATCAAGAGAATAGAAGAGATCGGTGCATTTCTCAGAACGCTTCCCATTAGTAAGACAACTGGAACACATGGGGAGTTGGAAGAAGTTAAAAGATGAGGTTTTTTCTAAGTGGGATTTTGGTGTGGGATGCTGCAGGTGATAACCCCAACAGTGGCGAACGGCCATCCCCCCTGCAGAGACGCCTTAAATTAGCCAGGAGAGATCAAACTGTCTGTCTGCTGCTTCACAGAGGTGGTACAAGAGAACAGAACATCTCCCTTCCCCACCCCAATCGACAGCTTCTTGAGCAGACTCTTGCAGCAATCAAGTTTCTCACTGATTCAAAAAAACAACTATCAATATTCACAGAAGAAAAATGCCTCAAGGATTACTCCATCTAAATATGACCAGCAAGGAGTTTTTAGCTTATGAGCCTGTGAAGGCTGCAAATTGTCACCATCTGCTTGTTCTGGCTTTGAACCCTTCCCTGGGGATACAGAGACAGAACAGAGGGACCTGGTGCAACCGCTCTCACTGAACTCACACCTGAGTTACAGAACCAGCTCATACCAAGTCACTGTCACCATCAAAATACTCTAGGCAATCCTCTCCTAGGAATATTCAAAATTTAGGTGTTTTCTGCTGAGGGTTGATGGGCTACACTTATACAGAAGGGAAGCGACTTTTAACACACAGCATTGGGAATTTCCAGAATAATAGGAGAGAAATACAAGGGGAAAAGAGCCTTCGCAACACAAGGAAAAGCTTTTCTTTATTAGTCATATTTATAAGGTACTTACCTCCTCTGGATCATAATCTCCCATGCTGATGACTTCCACAGGCAAACAAAGTGAAATAACGGCTTCAGCCAGACCTCTGGCAAACCTCCAAAAAAAAAAAAAAAATAGGAATTTATCAATTGCTTCAACCCAAGCATGGTAGCGACCAAACAACCCCCACACGCCCAGTCACAAGACACCTCCCACAACAGAAAGAACAAAGACATCCGAGAACTGGACACTGGACCTAGAATTCCTCATGTTAAGAAAAAAAAAAATCAAGTATATTGGCTGCAAGAAGAGAGTGACATGAATTTTAATGACTAATGATTTCACATTTACACACACCATTTTTTTCAAAAGCACCTAAACCAGTACTTGTCTCTGAGAAGACCCGCTCGCAACTACGGGTACGGCAAGAGTAAACTTTAAACTTCATCATCAATGTCTCTACTGCATGCGCCATTTAAAGCAAGTAGAAAAAAATGTTATTTTTACATAATTTTACGTTATCTTTCATGTTGGGCAATGACTTCTCATGAGCTAATGAACTTTCTGATGTTTACACTGTGCAATACTTCTAAGGCAAGCAACAGACTTGAGTCTCAATATTTCAAATTACTTCATGTAGGTGGGGAAAAAAAAAAGTAACTGATACCTTTGCTGTGCCAGTCTGAGACCCATAGAAAATCTTTACTTTGCCTCCAGGGTGGCTGATCCATTTACGAGTTTGTCTTCTATTCCTTCAGAAGAAGCTGGATTCCCATTGGATTTTTCACCCTAAGAAACAAGCACCACTTCTCATTCAATCCCTTTTCAAAGTGATGTTAACCCCATTCTCCCAAAACCACTTAAAACACCTATCCTGTGAACAGACTCTCAGCACTAATTAAATGAGGCTATCAAAGCATTTTAGCTTCTCACACCCAGAGAAAGACACAACCACGTCTCTGAACTAGGCCACGCTCCAATAAACTCAGGTCACACGCAGCCGGATCCAGCTGAACGCAGGAACCTCCCAACTCGCGCAGCAGAACTTTGCTCACCTGCGCAAGGAGCTTTTACCATCCTGAACAGCCTAATCCCACTCCCGTCCTAAAACCAGCCCAACCTCATCAGTAACATCAATGGAAAGAGGAACCCGAGAACTCCAGCACAAGTAGAGTGATTGATTTGCAGTGACAGAGCAACCCAGGCTGACACGATCTCTCAGTAACGACGGGAGAAGCGTTCAGCAGAGAGCTGCTCCAACATCAGAGCAACGAGGGCACCGAGTCACCCACAAACATGAGACCGTCCAGGCTGCGGATTATAACCCTCAGGTGCACTGAACTGTAAGGAACGTTCAAGGAAGAAACGTTGTTTTCACAAAACTGGGGAGCTGGCACCTGACCCCAGCGAGGGAAGGGACCGAGACACATCAGACTGTGAATCCTGAATGTAAAACAAAATCTCTTCAAACTAATCCCAGAATGCAAACTGACACCTGTATTTACAAGTTAATCTAGAGGGAAGGACGGCCAAAGAGCCAGGAACCCATTTTTAAATAGATCAATAAGGGAAAGGGTGTTGTTCGGATTAGATGAATGAAATACGTAAACTGAGGCAGGTGTCGGGTGCTCTGTAAACCCTGAAGAACCGACCAGTGGGCAACAGGGGAGGGAAATTGCACCCAGGGTTTGGGGGGATATAAACGGGGGCTTTTTGCCCTATTATGCGTGCCTGCCTTTAGGGAGAACACCCGGTCTTGCAAAATCATTAACAAAATGTGCTTTGCTGAGAGATCCTGCCTGGGCCTGTTCTATTGGCAAGGTGATCGTTTCCTACACGACCACACCTGGGCTCCGCAGTGACCCACGGGGGGGCCCACAGTGGGGCAGCACGTGTCACTGCACCAGTGGGGACCGTCACCCGGCAGCCACTCGCCTCCACACGCAGATTTCGGGGCCTTCTTGGACAAAAGCACTTCCATCTTCCCTTGCCTTCTTTCTGGTTTTGGTGGTGAGGAACTGAACGATGATCCAAATGCTGATCCCAATGATACAGGGAATTGACCTTCTCCCCTGGAGAAGTTGTAGAAACTGAGGGCAACAGAAAGTAGAAATTTGGAAAGGTTGTTAGATGAAGCTTGGAGAGTATTCAGTAACAGGGACAAGGAAGATTCTTGAAAGGATAAGTAAGTATGGAACTGAAGAGGTTGGAAGGCTTTGAAAGCCTTTAGAGAGAGGTCAGTATATATGTTGGGAAAATGAACGTTGGGGAAGGTACAGAGGAAGTAGGCAGAGAGAGAAACAGACAGTAGCAAGTTTTGAAAAAGACTGATGGGAACCTGGAATGAACAGAAACAAGTGGAATTTTTGGTGGATTGACAACAAGTAACAATTACATAGTAGGTAAAGGGAGTCACTGGCCAAAGTGAACGGGCATATTTTTGTGAACCTTTGAAATACAAATTGGGTAAACAAGTAGGTATTGATAAATTTCTATATATGTCCAATTCCTTCCAACCTTTTTGGGAGAAGGAATTTGGCCAGTAATAGAGAAATTAATACAAGTCAGGTTATAAACAGAATAATAAAGGACCTCTACCCAGTGGTAGCAAACACCTTTCTGACTGTATTAACTCTAATTTGATTTGGCTTACTGTTTTAGATTTGAAAGATGCCTTTTTGCCTCTCTCTCCGTGAAGCCAGCCAGACAATATTTATGTAAAACCCAGCTCACCTGGATGGTGTTGCTACAAGGATTTAAAAACAGCCCAACAGTACTAGGAAATCAGCTCGCTAAAGATCTTGAATCTTGGGAAGCCCCATCTGATGAAGGACAGATGCAACAATATGTGGATGATCGCTACCAGGACACAGAAGACATGCATAACCTGAACTGTAAGCTTATTGAACTTTGGGGGCTCCAAGGATACCAGGTATCACAGAAGACAGCCCAGATGATACAGCAACTCATGAGTAACTCATTTGGGCTATGAAATCAGCGTAGGGCAGAGGACCCTGGGCCAGGCTCGAAAGGAGGCCGTATGCCAAACATCAAAGCCTCAAACTGTAAAAGAATTACGGACCCTTCTTGGGCATGACAGAGTGGTGCCGGTTGTGTATTTATAATTATGGATTGTTTGTCAAGCCACTGTATGTGCCAGCAGCCACAGATCAGGAACACCTGCAATGGAATAAAGGAGCTACACGAGCCTTTGAAGAACTTGGTAAGGCTTTGACAGCGCCTGCTCTAGGACTCCCAGGTGTGAGTAAACCATTTTTTCTATTCTCTCACGAGAAGCAGGGAATAGCCTTGGGTACACTGGCACAGGATCTTGGCCCGTACCGACGAGCAGCGGCCTATTTCTCCAGACAATCAGATGCAACTGCAAAAGGGTGGCCGGGATGCCCGCGGGCAGTTGCTGCAGCGGTACTGAACATACAGGAGGCCCGGAAATTTACCATGGGTCAGAAAATGGCTGTGCTGGTATCCCACACGGTGCCTACAGTTCTAAAAGAAAAAGGGGGACGTTGGCTTTCCCCACAAAGATTTCTCAAATATCAAGCTAAATCATCCTCACTAACACTGTCAAGCCAGCTTCTTTCCTCAGTGACAACACTGGAAAACCAGTTCATCATAATTGCCTGGAAACCATTGAAACAACATAATCCAGCCAAGCAGATCTAAAGGACATAGGATTATGGAGAACACTGAGAACTGCCTTACGGACGAAAGCAGCAATATCCTGAACGGTGAAAGGCACGCTGGTTATGCTATAACTACTAGCCATGAAGTGATGGAATCTGGGCCTCTGTCTGAAAGTACTTCAGCACAAAAGGCAGAAATAATCGCCCTTACCTGTGCTCTGGAACTAGCCGAAGGTAAAACTGTGAACGTTTATATGGACTCTAAGTATGCTTTCAGGGTCGTGCACGGAACAATTTGGAAAGAAGAAGGACTCTTGAACTCTCAAGGCACACATATCAAACGTGCAGGAGAAATATCGGCAGCTCAACTTCCTAAGAAGGTGGCAATCATGCATATCCAGGCGCACCAGAAAGCGAGCTCGGAATTGGAAAAAAGGAAATGAGCTGGTGGACAGGGAGGCAAAACTGGTGCCTAAGCAAAAGGTAAAAGTGGAAAGTGCCCTAGTCCCCGACGGGCAGGTTATTTCAGAAGGTAAGCCAGAATATACTAAGGAAGACCAGAAACTTAGTATAGATTTAGAGGAATCATATCATGAGGAAGGGTGGGCTCACGCCCCACAAGAGAAAACTTATTGTTACCTCCTATTTAGTTTGCCCTTTAGTAGCAGAAACATTATACGAACATTTGATCAAAAATAGTAACTACAAATTGGTACACTACTGTAAGACAGGTGACACAGCAACGCGCTCTTTGCCTCCAGACTAATCCTAAGAATATACCTAAGCTAGAAATGGGTCAAATTGGGAAAGGAAACGGACCTGGGCAATAATGGTAAATTGATTTTTCGGAACTCCCAAGAAAAGGGGGGTGCTGATATTGGTTGGTACTAACTGATACCTTTTCAGGTTGGCCAGAAGCACTCCCTACCAGAACAGCAAAAGCTCGGGAGGTAACTAAAACATGAGCACAAGAAACAATACCAAGGCTTGGTGTTCCAGCTGATATATCCTCTGATAAAGGGCCACATTTTAAATCAAAAATTGTACAGCAAATCAGTCAGCACTTGAGAATAGACTGGCAACTACATACACCTTATCATTCTTCCTCCAGTGGCCAGGTAGAAAGAAAAAAAAAAAGATGAAGTGAGTCATCTAATTGAACAACAAATTGTAAATCTGGGGCAGGAGGCAAATTTGGCTTGGTCTCAATCTTCACCTTTGTCCCTCTTGCATATGAACAAGGACAAGGGCAAATAAGGGTTAAATCCTTTTGAAATCCTGGATGGGAGACCCTATAGTGTACAGAAGGGGATGTCTGCACAAGAAGGGGATGAAATTATGACTTTTTATATGGTTATATTGCGTAAACAACTTAACAAAATTGGGAAGAGTGTTTGGAACTTGGAGTAGGGGTCTGGATGGGCCAGTACATAACATCCAATTGGGCGATTATGTGTCTGTGAAGTCTCTTGCAGAAAAGGACTTTGGAATCACAACAGGAAGCCCATTTCAAGTCCTCCTGGCATCCTTCACTGCTACCAAGATTAAAGAACGGAATGCCCGAATCCATCATTCTAGAGTGAAGAAAGTCTGCAAAGCACCACGAAGGGTAACCCAGGCGCAACCTGGAAAATGCCGTTTCTTACGGTCATAACCCTAGCACACGGATGGGACGAAAATTGCCATGAGCAAGATCTGAATAAAACCATGGGGGAACGCTTTAAATTGGTGCTTTGGAATCAAAACCATCAGAGTGTATATATTACATTGCCCACTTCCGCAGAAGAAAGCTTTACATTTGTAGTAATTAACCAAAACCTTTCTGAAATTCTATCAAAGAAATTAGGTTATGTCCACCCTGACATGTTTTGGTCCTTCTGGACCTTCTGGGTAACCTTTTGGTCCCTTTGGTCCTTCTGGGTGACCAACCCAAACGGCACTTCCTACCTCAGCAAGAAGAAACCCGAAAGAGAAGACAAATGCTACAGCTGCAGTGAGCGGGGTCACCACGCCAAAGAACGCAAGCTCCCGTCGCAGCCCAGAAGATGCCATTCCTGCCGGAGCACCAGCCACATGGCTGTCAGCTGCCCCAAAAGAGCTCAGCAGCGCAGAAGACAAACACCAGGAGCCTGACTTTTGCATTAACATTAAAAATCTGTTGAAGGATAGAGATGGGTTTTCTCAGGTAGAAGTAGCCTTCTTACCTGCGGCCAGAGAAAACATAGACAATCATCACATTAGTAAAAGAATTTACTAACCTCTTAGCAAAGGGGGGAATGATACAGGGAACTGACAATTAACTAATTAACACTTGACACTTAAGGAACTAACCCTACCCCACATCACTAAAGACACTTAGAGAGCTAACCCTTTAACCCACATCACTATTGCCTAGCCTTGTTTAACTCTGTGTAACTTATTGTACGAAAAACAGGACTTCACTGACGCCTTGCAAAGATCACAATCCTCGGGTGCATCCTTGGGTGAACTAGATTACAGAAACTTGGACACAGTTTTAACCAACTCAGCAGTCTGAGACCCAACCAACTCATCACACTGGACCAAAGGTGATCGGGTACAGAGAAGAGGACCCGGGGTCACGATCACTGCGCAGCTGCAACCAGGAGGAGCCGGAGACTCTGGAAATGGTCTCCTGAACTCATTGCAATAAGAACCGCCTTCTCGGGGACAGGTTATGAATATGTACAGGTGTTCCTAAAACTTCCGTGAATATGTAACGCTTTACTGCATTTAATCAAGCTCACAGCTACTGTAATTTTACACACGTATTAGGTGAAATGATTCCCCGTGTGTCCGGCATCGTACCTAAATACATACCTTCCTTATAACCTCAAGGGTTGTAAGGTCATTCCACGCCTCACCAACAGCAACAACAGAATCAACGTAAAGTCTGTGCAGCCATAAGGACACCAGGGAAGTATAGAAGAAGTTCCACGTATCCATTGAGACATCTAGATCTGGAATAAATAACAGATTTAGCGAAAGCAGATTCCTACAGGATGAATTCAGTGTAAGCACACAAGAAAAATAATCATACAGGTTCTGTTCTAAGGAAAGGCAGAAAATACTTTTGTGCTGTGCAAGTGCCTGAAAGTAAAGAGTCCTTGCAAAACGTTCGCTGGCCTTAGTTTTGCGCGGACCTGACACAGGCAGATCTCTGGAGCTAAAAAGCTCCATGTCAGGGGAGAAATCACTGCCACAGAGGCTGCTGCCGAACACAGCCCTTGCTTGTGTACATGAGACACCACACTGGTTACAACAACAGCTTCGACCCAGAGTTTCAAGGCCAGACTGAAACCTGGAAACCTTCAAAGTACTTTTTCAGAATTCTATCATGTGGGTGACGGTTGGTTCAGAACAACCCACACTGTTCTGAACCAACTTAAAAATTCAGGGTACATAACGCTGCAGCCAGGAGTGCACCTGTGCAGTCACCGACACTACCTAGCTCAAAAAAAAAAAAAAAAGCATTTAAGAGTTTAAATAAGGTTTGTTTGCAACACTGATGGACTGAGGAACGCAGATGACAGCCTCCTGCTGTTATCCACAGTCCTCTTGGATCTTGTTTCTGCAGACGTGAGACGAGCTCAGAAACCGAGCATTTCCAAGAGGCTGGAAGCTTTGCTAACTTATTTTTCCCCTGGGCTGTTACTAATGCTAAAAAAGCTTCTTTCCCCCTCACCCCTCCACAGTTAATACTGAACCCCAAAAAAGAAAAGAGCCGAGGGGCTCCCAGGCCCGTTCAGCAGCTCATCCTGTGCCTCCAGCACGACTGGTTTATGTGGGCAGCCCACAGGGGTGGGTTTTACCCCTCCAGGGGGCTCCAGAAACCTGCAGCAGCCCAAGTACCCCACACCCTGTGCCCACCCCAGCACGCGCCATCCTGCACCCCCAGCCCATCCCTCCCGTGTTCACCCACCCCTCTAACCCCCCATACAAACCCCTCACACTGACCCCCACATCCCACACCCCAGTAACTGCCTCAGAACCACCCCCCCCAGTTATTACCCCTTCACATACCCCCAGATATCACCCCCCCCCACACACACACACACATTTTCCCGCCCCGTGGTTATTACCCTTCCCCCCTCACACACACACACTCCCAGTTATTACCCCCACACACACACACTCTCCCCACCTCAACATCATTACACCCCCAGTTATCACCCCCCACCCTACAGCTATCACCCACCCCCCCATGGCTATTATTCACACACACAGTTATTGCCCCCTCCATAGTTATTACCCACACCCACCCCTCACAGCCCCCCCAGTTATTACCCCCACACACTTCTCCCCTCCCCACAATTATTGCCCCCAAGGGTTATTACTCTTCCCTCCCTCACACCCCCCGCCCCCCCAGCCCAGTTATTACCTTCACGCACAGTTATTACCCCACACACACCCCCCCGGGGTTATCACTCACACACACACAGTCATCACCAACACCGTTATTTGTCCCTCTCACAGTTACTACCCCTCGCATCCCCCCAGTTATTACCCCCACATGCACAGCTATTACCCCCACACACACACATGCACTCCCCCCTCAGGGTTATTGCTTCGCCCCGTTATTACCCCCACACACCCTACAGTTCCCACTCACACCTCCCCAAGTCATTACCCCCGACCCCGCCGCTATCAACCCCCCACACCCACCCTCCTCTCATGGTCATTACTCCGCCCCTCACACACACCCCTTCCCCCGCCCCGTTATTACCACTGGCCCTCAGAGTTATTTAGCCCAAACCCTACGGTCACCCCCCACAGTCCTCACAGGTTCACGTCCCTCACGGTTATTCCTCCCCCCCATACACCGCAAGCTCCCCAGACCCCCGCCCCTTCCGGCCACCGTTTCCCGCCGGACGGTTCTTGCTGGCGCTCCTGGGGGCGGCGGCCACCAATGGGAAGGCAGCGTGAGGCGGCCCCTCGGCCGTGGCGCAGCGGCGGCCGCCGCCGTGTCCGTCTTCACCCCCACCAACCAGGGGGAAAGCGCCGGGAGGCGCTTCGGGATCGCCTGTTACCGCAACAAGGCCATGGGATGGCGCAGCGGAGCGTGAGTGCCGGCCCGGGGCCTGCCCGAGGGCGGGAGGGAGGCCGGCCGGCCGGCCCGTGTGGGGCGCAGGCCCGTGTGGGGCGCAGGCCCGTGTGGGGCGCAGGCCCGTGTGGGGCGCAGGCCCGTGTGGGGCGCAGGCCCGTGTGGGGCCCGGCTGGGGGGGGGCTTGTGTGGACCTCCCTTGGACACTCTGAAGAGCAGAGGGGCCCTGCAGAGGGACCGGGACAAATTGCAGAGCTGGGCAATCACCAAGCACATGAAGTTCAACAAGAGCAAGTGCCGGATCCTGCACCTGAGCCAACCCCGGCTGTACAGACAGACTGGGGGACGAGGTGCTGGAGAGCAGCTCCATGGAGAGGGATCGGGGGTTCTGGTGGACGGCAAGTTGAACGTGAGCCACCGGTGTCCCTGGAGCCAAGAGGGCCCCGTGTCCTGGTGCACCCAGCACAGCACGGCCAGGCGGGCAGGGGGGGATTGTCCCGCTCTACTCTGCGCTGGGGCGGCCTCACCTGGAGCATCCACTGTGTGCAAGGCTGGGGACACAGGAGAAAAGGAGACAAAGCTACTGCAGCGTGTCCAGAGGAGGCTGCGAAGCTGGTGAAGGTTTGGAGGGGAAGCCGAATGAGCAGCGGCTGAAGTCCCTGGGTTTGTTCAGCTGGAGCAGAGCAGACTGAGGGCAGAGCTCATGGGCTGCAGGTTCCTCAGCAGGAGCAGGAGGGGCAGGTCTGAGCTCTTCTCTGTGACAGTGACAGAGCCCGGGGAATGGCAGAAGATGTGCCAGGGAGGGTCAGTGGGACATGAGGAAAAGGTTCTTCACCCAGAGGTGCTGGACACTGAACAGGCTCCCAGGGAGGTGTCATGGCCCCAAGTCTGGCAGTGTTCAAGGAGAGACTGGACAATGTCCTCAGGCACACGAGGTGACCTGTGGGGTGTCCTGTGCAGGGACAGGAGTTGGACTCCGTGATCCTGGTGGCACTGGGGGAGCTGGGAAGGCCCCTTTCAAGCCAAACTATTCTGTGATCCGTGTAGGTGCCTTCCAAGTCAGCACATTCTGTGATTCTATGACCCAGTTTTGTGGGGCAGCCCCGTGTGGGCACCCAGCTGTGGCAGGGGAGAGGCCCAGGTGGGGCCTGGCTGTGGAGCCGGGGAGCTTTTGTGGTACGCGGCTCTCCAGCCCAGGAAGGTGGTGGGATCTGTGTGAATCCGGGTACGCGGAGCGCCCTTGGGCACAGGGCAGTGCCCTGCGCTTTCCTGGGGAGTTACATCTCAGGAGTAGAAGTTTCCAGGCTCGTTGGCAGCACAGGTTGTTCCTCCTTGCTAAAAACTCATGTTCTTTTTTATATTGTTGACTTCACAAATTTTCTAACCGTGCCCTAATCTCTTAGAGAAAGATTTTGATGAGGTCCTGCAGACACACAGAGTGTTTGTCAACATTTTCAAAGGCCAGGTGGCAAAGAAAGATGATCTTGTTAAAGCATTTGTGACGGATGACCAAACAGAAATCTGTAAGATGGTAGGTTTCAACCACTTCGCGGTTAGCAGCTTTATAAAAGCTTGGAGAAGACTTTCCCCTCCAGGGCTGGTGACTCCAGCACTGCCCTGGGCAGCCTGTTCCAATGCCCCACAGCCCTTTGGGGAAGAAATTGTTCCAAGATCCAACCTCAGCCTCCCCTGGGGCAACTTGAGGCCGTTTCCTCTGCTCCTGGCGCTTGTTCCTGGGGAGCAGAGCCCGACCCCCCTGGCGCCAAGCTCCTTTCAGGCAGTTCAGAGATCAGAAGGTCTCCCCTCAGCTCCTGTTCTCCAGCTGAACCCCCCAGGTCCCTCAGCTGCTCCCATCACACTTGTGCTCCAAGTCTTGAATATTTGATATGTATTTAGCTGAAAAGAGTTCTGAATACTCTGTAGAATATACAGCTTTTATACACTGATGTCTGTGGACACAGAAAAAAAAAGAATTACCAGTGCTGAAGAGTTTCTCACCTAAGGTATATTTTTAAGGATGCAGGGGATGCAAAGGGGACAGTTGCTCACTTGGGGAAGTCCAATGAAATGTTAAGAACAGATCTAATTTCTTAGTCCTTCTTGGTAGGATATGAACTGTGGGCTTGTTGTGAATTCAAGGAAATCTGCGCATCTTTTTTTGTAGTTTTTCTGTGGTGAGTTTTTTCTTTGAAATCTCTCCGTGCTGTCTGTCATAATGACATACATTATTAATACTGTTATTTTTTTTATCCACTTCACATCTGACCAAACCATTCAAGCAATTGTTAAATTTAACAGAGTTACTAGATTTTTCACTCTGTAGTCAAACCCATGACATTTATTAACTGGGTTTTTTTAGTTATTTACTGTCCAGATTTTAACAGAAGGAGAGCTGCAGGTATCGGACAAAGAACGGCACACGCAGCTGGAGTAGATGTTTAGAGACATCGCGACCATTGTCGCTGACAAATGCGTGAATCCCAAAACAAAGAGGCCGTACACAGTGATCGTCATAGAAAGAGCCGTGAAGGACATTCACTACTCCGTCAAACCAAACAAGAGCACGAAGCAGCAGGTCTGTTTTCTTGCAAAATCGGTTTCAGGTCAGAGGTGGTGGCTTCAAGTGTAATTTCTCTGTTTGCAGCCACAGAGGGATCAGCAAAGCCCTGGGGGCTGAATTCTGCAGAGTGATTCTTCATCCAGCCGGTGGTTGAATGCTGGATGCAAACAGCTGCTGAAACTCGTGCAGTTTGTTTTCTAACAATTCAGGGAAGGGAGAAAGAAAGAAAGAAACTAATTAAAGCAGCAACAGTGATACGCCTGGAACAGAAAGAAAAGTTTTGTCCTTTAGTTTGATTGAGGTAATAGATTGGGCCTTGCATCTGAGCCACATGTTGGTTTGCAGTATAAGTGCTATTTAAGATTTCAGACGGGTTTTTTAAGTGTTGGAGGGATCACGAATAACAAGAACTCTGCCTTTCCTTGTTAATCTACCAAAGCAGCGTTCGAGCAAACTCCCTGCAGCGCTGACAAAAGTGTCAGAAGCTGATGCGAAGGATTTGAGGTTTTGGTCTGTGTGACGGTTTTCAAGCAGGTGTGTAAATGCTCTTTGTTTTTAACACCTTTGTAGGCACTGGAAGTGATCAGACAGTTAAAGGAGACCATGCAAATCAAACGTGCTCACATGAGGCTGCGATTTATTCTTCCAGCAAGGGAGGGGAAGAAACTGAAAGAGAAGCTCAAGGTGCTGATTAAAGTGATTGAGAATGAAGATTTCCACCAACAGTTAGAAATTGTAAGCGATAAAGCCTGGCAACTGTGTGGGAGTGTTATTTTTCTCTGCTAAAGTGGCTGAAGCATTTCAAAGGGTTTCCCCAGCTGTGCTTGGCAGAGAGCTAAAGCCAGATGCCTTTCTCTGATGTCTGCATCACCCAAGACACTTCACTTTTGGTTTTCCACCAAGCTGAGTGGTGCAGTCGATGCACTGGAGGGAAGGGGTGACATCCAGAGGGACCTGGACAGGCTGGGGGGTCCATGTGAATCTTGTGAAATTCATCCAGGCCAAGTGCGAGGTCCTGCACCTGGGTCAGGGCAATACCCAGTACCAGCACAGACTGGGGGAGGGAGGGAGGGTCAGACGGATGGGCAGCAACCCTGTGGAGAAGGGCTGGTGGGTAACAAAAGGGCCATAAGCTGGCAGTGTGCTCTTGCAGCCCAGAAAGCCAAGTGTGTCCTGGGCCACATCACCAGCAGGTGGAGGGAGGGGATGCTTCCCCCTCTGCTCTGCTCTCCTGGGGCCCCCCAGAGAACTGAGTCCAGCTCTGGGGTCCCCAGCGCAAGACAGACATGGACCCCAGGGGGTCTGTCCCTCTGTCACCAGTGCTGCCTCAGGCCCTCCAGCATTTTAGAACGATGCTAAAACCCAACCTGTGGCTGGCAATGCCAACCCAGGCGATGTGATGGTGAGTTTTGACCCACACTTATATTAACCCTCCTAAAACCAACATGGAAATGGCAGATGTTTGTGCCTCCTTGTGTGGAAGCAGCTCTGGCTGCCTCCTCCCACATCCCACCCTTGCAGCTCCAGGACAGACCCCACACTGGTGGCCCTGCCTGCATCTCCCGTCCCAGAACAGCCAAAGGAGCTGCTTGTTTTGGCCTCCAGCTGGCTGATTTAGCCTGGTTCCCTTTCTCCATGAGTGATAAAACCCGGTGCTGAGGCTCCGGTGTCAGTCCCAGCCTGTGCCTATCCTTCGTTGTGTGTCATTTCATGTGATTTTGATCACATCCTTGAAAACAAAAACAAACCTCCAACGCACTCAACCTCAGCCCTCCCAGGGCAGAGATATTTCCGCGTGGTGAACGCTCCCGTGCAAATTCTCCCGTGTCCTATTTTACGTTTCTCACCGGCAGCGGCTGCAGACAACTGCGCTGGAGCTCCTGTCAAGCCTTTGGCAGTGGTTGTTGTGGAAGGAATAAGGGTCTCTCAGGGCAGAAGAGGAAATCTCTCCTTTCCTTCCCTGGGCTGTGTCACCCCCCCCCACCTGCCACCTAATGAAACCCCAATGGCATCAGCCCTTTCCCTCCCCTGCATTTCTTAATTTATTCCTTACATTATTAATTTTCCTATATTGGAGGGCACCGTGCAACCTTTCTTTTTCCAGTGTTTGGGAATGTGTGTGCTCCCCTGCGCACTGGTGGCGTCACCATCATTGGAGGGGTTGGACAGATGCAGAGATGAGGTTCTCAGGGACATGGGTTAGTGCTAGGGGTGGGTTATGGTTGGATTCCATGATCTTGAGGGTCTCTTCCAGCCAAAATAATTCAATGATTTTATGACCTCCATCATGGGGACGCCCCGACATGGGCTCTACTGCCCCATGGCCCCCATGGGGTGGGGACAGTGCCCTACTGTGCCCCATGCAGCTCCCCTGCCCAGTGCAGGCAGGCTGTCCCAGGCAGGGCTGTCCTGTGTGGCCCAGGGGTCACTTTGGCAGAGGGATGCTCCTGACCCTGCTGCTGCCTTCCTGGTTGGTTGTATTTTGGTGTTTTCTTACTCTAGAAACCCAGGCATTGCCTCTGGTGTCTTCCCACTCGCTCCTGTACCTTTTTGCCACTTGTCACATCCATTTCCACGGCCGCCTCTCCCGGGCCAGGCTAAGACAGCGGCAGTCAGTCCGATTGCACCCAGTGTTGTCTCCCGGGCAGGAGCTCGCTGGTGGGGTGACGTCTTCTCCTCGCCTCGCAGACATGGTGAGGAGTTGGGATGCGGTGTCTGAACACATTCAGGGAATGCTCATGATAAAGCAGTTGGCCTTTATCTTCTGCTCACAACTTAACAGTTTCAGGAGACCTGAAATTCCTGTGTTGCTGCGTGTCGTTGCTCTTCCCCTCCTTTCAAGGCAGCTAAAGCATCTCAGTGTTCCCTTGCATCTGGCAAACAGGCCACAGACCGGATTCTCCAAAAACTGAGATGGAAAAATGGAGTCCAGCTTTGTCAGAGAGAAGTCTTCAACACGTTTTGTGGCTTCTCTGTTGGCCAGAGTGCAAAGACCAGACCAAGACCCTGAAACAACTGGCACCAGGGGAGGTTTTAGGTGGGATATAGGGGACAATTTCTTCCTGAAAAGGGCTGTCGGGCATTGGAACAGGCTGCCCATGGCAGTGGTGGAGTCACCATCCCTGTATGTCCCTTGGGACAGCCGTGTCATAGAATCACAGACTCATTTTGGTTGGGAAAGACCCTCAAGATCATTGAGTCCAACCGTTAACCCAGCCCTGGCACTAACCCACGTCCCTGAGAACCTCATCTCCGTCTGTCCAACCCTCCAGGGATGGTGACCCCACCACTGCCCTGGGCAGCCTGTTCCAATGCCTGACAGCCGTTTGGGGAAGAAATTGTTCCCCAGATCCAACCTCAACTTCCCCCGGCGCAACTTGAGGCCATTTCTGTTTGTCTTATCGCTTGTTACGCTTAGGGTGGTGAGAGCCTGGCCCAGGTTGGCCAGAGAGGTGGTGGATGCCCCGTCCCTGGAGACATCCCAGGCCAGGCTGGACGGGGCTCTGAGCAACCTGAGCTGGTGACAATGTCCCTACTCAGGGCAGGGGGTGTGGTGGGTTGCAACTTGGGCAGCTTTTGCAACGGATTTGTGGTGTCTCTGCACCCCTGTGCAGTTGTATGGATGTGACTGTGCTTGGCTGCAGGATGCTGGAGGAGGAGCTGAGGGCAAAACTGCAGTCCGAAGAGGCCCGGCGAGACCGGTCGCGAGCCCAGCTGCTGAAGAACGAGGAGCTTCTCCTTGAATTTGAAAACAGAATCGACCGCCTCCTCTTCCATCTGCACGGCATCACCGTGCCTGGCCAGGTATTCACCCAGCGCTGGGTGGCGCAGTGACGCAGCGCGGTGACACTTGGCGCAGCCACCGTCACCCCAGGTGGCTCATTTTGCCCACCAAGGTGGTTCTCTCCGTCTCCAGGATGACTCTCTCCTGTCCCGGGGGGTGGAGGAGAAGCTCCAGTACCTGGGCCAGAAGCTGCAGTACCTGGCACAGCGGGCGGCCCACCTGCCCCCTGAGTGCAAGATCCTGGATAAGAGCAACGAGATACGTGGGATGTCCATCCCTGCTGGGGTCTTCGGGGACCCGCAGCAGGCTCCTCCTGATGGCCCGTCCCAAGTGTCCCCCAGGGGGACATCAAGGGCACCTCTTGGGTTGTAACACCCACCTCCCCTTCAGCAATTAACCCAGGGTGTCTTTCACAGATTTTTGTGAAGGCCAGGGATTTTCTGGAGAAAAAAATGTCGAGTGATCCTCAGAACGTGGTGGTTTCCTTTGAGGAGAGAGACAGCAGCGATGACGGTAGGAGAGCTTAGCGGGGACGTGTCCCACGGCGACTGTCCCTGCCCCTGCCTGTTGGGATTTGTGACCATCCTCGCCTGTCTCTCCTGTCCCAGCAGAGCCCAGCCCATGAGTTCTCTCCAGACCTTGGGGCTGTCTCCAAGGCTTTGAGCATGGGTGGTGCTTTTAGGTGGGGATGTGGGAGCATGAAGGCAGCTGGCGGGGTGGTGAGCATCGAACCACAGAAGGAACAAGAAAAGATGCTGTGGGGCAAGGAGGGAGAGCCTTGTCTTCGAAATCACCTGGTTGTGAAGAACAACCAGTGCTGGGGTCTGTCTGTGGCCTCTTCCTATTGGATGCTCTTGGAGGAGCCACTGAGTTTCTGAGCTTGCCACCTGTTTTGAATGAAGCTGGAGCTGCGTCCAGCACCGCGTGGCTCCAGACCTTTCTGGGAAGCCCCAGCAGCTGGGGATGGGCCACAGCAGCGGCACTGCCAGGCCCTGCAGGTCAGCCTGGGATGCTGGGCAGGAAGAGCCAGGGCTTGGCAGGAAAGCTCCCTGTGATGTCACCAGCCCTCCAAAGCGTGCTGGCTCTCCCTGGTGACATGGGCACAGCAGAAGTGGCCCTGCAGACCCTCCCCGGCCCGTTTCTCTCTGTTCCCTCCTCCAGAATCCTCTAAATCTGATGACGAAGATGACGAGCACGTCCCCACCCGGGAAGACATCAAGAGGGAGGGGCAGCTGCTGATCCAAAGCAAGAAGACAGCCAGCGTGTCACGGAATGCACCCCGAGATTAGTTTAAGGGACAAGAGGGTCCAAAACAACTTTTATTAAACCGGTGAGAAACAGGGTTTTAGCACTCCAAAAGTGACTTAAATATAGGTTCGGGTATCAGTTGAGGAAAATTATGAAGGGGCAGCAACTAGTACAACAGGAGGTCCACAGTGTGCATGCACGTGGCTTCACCCAAAACAATGCCGGAACCGCCCCTGAGGCCCAGAGGAGTACACGCTTGCCTGAACACGGTGCGGGATTATTCTTAAAGGGATATAGGTACTCGTAGTGAGTACGGAAAGTGTACGCTCGCGATTCCGCGAGGGTAAATTTATAATACACTCGCAATCCTGCGAGGGTTAATTTACTTACACGTGCAAATGTGCACGGAATACTACACGTGCTTATATGGAAGCACGGGAGGAAAATACACTCGCGATTATGCGAGGAAATAATTTTATACGTGTGCAAATGTGCACAGAAGGTTACTCGTGCATATGTGCACGGAAAGTATAAATACACTCGCGATTATGCGAGCAAATAATTTTATACATGCTTATATTAAGCACGGGAAGTTACAGGTGCAAATGTGCACGGAAAGTATAAATATACTCGCAATCCTGCGAGCCGTTTTACTCACACCCGTGGCGGCAAGGCAAGCGGAGTCTCCATCCCGGGGAGGAGGGCTCTCGGCGGCAGCATCTCGCCCGTGCTCCGAGAGACCCGCGACAATGGGCGGAGTCTCGACGAGAGTCCCGTTTTTTATAGGCTGATCAGACCTGACTCTAGGCATTCTAGAAGCTTCTCTGCACCCCCACACCGGTTGTGGGGTGCCCCTGAAGCCTCCAAACATCCCCCACACTGGCCGCGGGCACCCAGCGGCTCACTGGCGCCTCGGCACTCCCGTCTCCTAATGACCCTGAGCCCTTCTCTCTGTCACCCTCTTCCCGAATGTTCTGCAGGGTATGCTAAATTAGGCTTTTAGACATATCTGTGGAACAGGTTTTTTTCTACAAAGACTACATACAGGTTGCATTGTTTAATGGCAGCATGTACTAATATTATATGCTCAGGTTTCACAGCCACTGATAACATATCCATTTAGGCCAGTTTGATTAACAAATATATCGTTAAGTCTATTACAGTCTCTAACCCCAGGAAAAATACACCCACGTGTTTAGTGAGAAATTATATTACGGATATACGCTTGCCTGAATCTGGCAAGGAATTATTCAAGAAAATCCACGGGTTTATAATGAGGAAAACACCCGCCCAAGCGGCGAGGAATTATTTAATACACTCGCTGATCTGGTGAGGAAATAGCTCAGTTCTACCTAGTAAGTTATCGCTCACCCCAGCGAGGCGACGAGGCTGACCCAATCCCGGGAGGCTACTTTAGGTGGCGATCCTGCCTAAGGGGAGGCTTCAGGCAGACAGACCCGCAGCTCCGAGAAGACCACAAACGGCCATTCAACGGGACCCCGTTTATATCCGTGTCAGATCTGACTGTGGGCGGTCTAGAAGCTTCACGGCTTCTCTGCACGCCCCTACTGTGGCAGGGCAGCCGCGCTCCCCGCTGCAGACACGTTGGGTGAGAGAGGCAGGAAGAAGCGGGGAAGGGTAGAAGAAAGCCCATCGGCGCTTGCAGCCCTGTGTCCCCATGTGGGGACATGGCAGGGGCGGCCTGGGGAAACCCCTCCCGCTCGGGAGACAGTGGGGTGGGGGCAGCTCCCAGAAACCCCTGCCCACTGCAGAGCCCCTGGCAGGGCCTGGGGGGCAGGTGTGTGCAGCCCCTCTGTGACACGGTCCGAGGTCACAGTGGGACAGCCAGACGTCACAGTGGTGACAGTCCCCCTTTCCCTGTCGTGACCAGCATCTGCCCCACTCACCCCGGTGAGGCCGAGTCGACTCCAAGTGCTGAGAGCTGCTCTCGCCACCGCTCTGCTCTGGAGTAGCTGCTCTGCAGTGAGGAGGAGAAGGCGGAGAGAGGGAGCACGACAGCACCAAGGAGTGTGAAAGGTGGAGAAGGAGAAGGAGGAGGAGGAGGAGAAGGAGAAGGAGAAGGAGGAGGAGGAGGAGAAGGAGAAGGAGGAGGAGGAGGAGAAGAGAAAAAGAAGGAGGAGGAGGAGGAGGAGAAGGAGGAGGAGGAGAAGGAGGAGGACAAGGAGAAGCAGTAAAGCCATTGTCCAGCCACTTGCTGCAGTTGTTGACTTGAAGCAGCAGTGGAACTAAGATGGCAAGACAGCTCTTCTTGCAGCCTCACCTGAGCCCAACTATTGAGAAGCTCGAGCGTTATGGTAAGGCCTTCAGGCCCAATTTCACATGTGTGTCTGGGTCAAGGACATCTCTGAAATCAGGATGGAAACCCAAGGACTGTGGGGGGTGGTTGCTCAGGAGTGGTGACTGCAAGGAGGGACCTGCTTGACCATCCCAAAGGGCTGAGGGGCTGATGTGGCAGCCAGGGCTCCTGGTTCCCTTCCTGACGTGGCCCCTGCCTTCCTGGGGCAGCCCAGGCAGAAACCCCTGACCCCAAAGGGCTGCCCTTGCCTGGCGCTGGGCATTGCCCACGCTGAGCTCATGTCTGAATGGAAGAGCTGAAGGTGCTCGTGGGCCACGTGGGCTCTGTGTGTTCAGAGATGTGACCCGGCAAAACTGGCCCCTGCTGGGGAGACACCAGGGCCTGCCCTGAGCCTCCGAGAGCCGCGTGGAGCACAGCCCCGTGCCCCCGCGGGCATGGCAAAGCACTGCCGGCTTCCCGTGGGAGTGGGTCACACCCTGGAGAGCTGCACCTGCAAGGAAAGGAGCCCCTTGGAGGCAGCATGAGGTGTCCTTTGGTTCTTGCCGGGCTGGAGAGAGACCACCTGAAATGCCTGAGTGAAAGATGCATCGCTCCTTGGACAGGAGTGGGCCGAATGGTCTTGAGCTTGCTGCCTCAGAGCATGACAGGTCTTTCCCTTGTTTTTCCAGAGTTCGCTAAGATTTGGGCCAGCACATCGTATCACCTCAGCCTGCAGCTGGCTCTCCACCAGGTGGGCCTTACCTCCTTCTCCCCTCACACCCTGATGAACGCTGATCAAGTCCTGACAGCCCTTTGCCATGGGGTGCAGCTGTTCTTCCCCTGCGTTGAAAGCGGGAGCAACGCCCCAGCACGACACTGCAATGCACACAGTGACATGGACACCTTCTCTGTCCATTCAGATGTACAAGAAGGTCCCCCCGTCAGAGTTGCATGTGAAAACCTGGAAGCCTGGGACACATCTGGATTTATTCCAAGCGTGGGAACCCCCTGCCTTCTATCTGATTGAGCCAGAGGGTGTTTGTCAGCTTTCCCTCACCTATTTGATTCTTTGTAGCTGAAGGGGGGTGAGAGGGAAAAGCGCAGCCCCTGTTTCTGTTCTCCCAAGGAGCCCATCTTGCTCCTTTGTGCCTCAGGCCAGGGCAGGGCACTAAACGCCATCAGCCTCCTCTGACAAGTCACCCGTCTGCCCCTCCAAGACTTCTTCCCATCCGCCATCTCCTCTGTTCCAGGCTGTCCGCATTCCCGGAATCGGGACTTTTGCGGTTGTCAGAAAGCGAGTAGCCCTCAGCGAGCAGGATCTGGTGATCGTGGAGAGACCCGTGTTTCGACCTGAAAAGGCTGTTGTGCAGGACCATGAGCTCCGCTATGGTTGCAAAGACTTCCCTGGTAAGCAGCGTGAAAGCGGCGCTGGCCCTTGAGCAGGGTGGGGAGGGGTGCTCTGCTCCCCAGAGGTGACTGAGGGGAGTACCAACCACCCACCGCGGTCCTGCCAAGAGCTTCACTCGACAAAACCAGCCGGCTGTGAAAGGACCCTGCCTAGCTGTTTGTTTTAAAGAATCACCAGCGGACAATACAGCTAAGAGCGCACTCTCTTTGTCCTGCTTCAACAACAGGTTCCCTCACAGCTTCCTTGGTGTGGTGTCTTCTGGTTCCGTGATGCTTCAATCTTGCTCCCCCTTTCCGCTGCACTAGACCTCCTCCAGGCAAATGCCGGGGCTCTTCCCAGCTCCCTCAGCCTCCTTGCACAGGGGAAAAGCAGGGGAAACCCAGGGGGGTAAGATGGTTCCTTCCAAAAGCCAGTGACGGCGACACCTGCGCCTTCTAGTCACTACTGCCTTTGGGGCAGCTGTTGTGGGACCCTGGGGAGCACCCAGAGCTTGGGGCTGTGTTTGGGGTGCGTTTCTCTCTAAAGACAAAGACAGCACCGAGTGTGGGCTGGCACCCTCCAGCTTGCCCTGGGACCTGGTGCCTATCTCCCCACTTTGTCCCGCAGTCACTCTTCTTCCCACCAAGTGCCTAAGACTCTTTGTTTCCCTTTCTGTATCAGAGAAACCACAGCTGTCTGCTCCGCACCTCACTGTCCACTTTAAGAGGAAAGGACAAGCCGAGCGTCTCCTCAGAGGCGCTGGCCCAGCCAGACAGCCCAGTACCAAAGTGTTGCCCGAGGGCCTGGAGGCTGCAGACCTTTGATTGTAGCCTGCCCAGCAGGTCTGCAAGCTCATGTGTTCCTCTTCTCTTGTCTTTCAGGCCATCAAGATTTCGAACAACTGCCGTATGCTGAGATAGCCTCAGAGAACGCTGTCTCTGAGGGCACCGTGCAGCTCTACATGGAAAGGACCACGCACCTTTTCCATGCCTGCCTAGAGAACAGGAAGAACGTTGCCATCATCTGGAGGGACGTGGGCATGCTGATTGCCGAGGGAAAAGAGATAAAAAAGAGATTTTACTTACACTTTTTGGAAAGGCTGAATGGCACTGGCAAGATGCTGCAAGCTCTTCTCGAGGTAGGATTTTCACTTTCCCAGCCCCACTCCTGCTGCTTCTGAAATGCTTTCTGGGGGCTGCTTTCCCCTGGCCGACCATGCCTTGTTCAGTCACCTGGGCTCCTGGAGCTCTAGAGCACAGCAGGCTCTCTGCAGAGCACCTCCCTGGCGTGCAATGGCCTGGCTTTGCAAGAGCCACCCCCAGAGGAGCTGCACTTTGCGAGAAAAGGCCGGCGTTGATGGCGGGGAGCGCTGCGTGCCCCACTCTGGGGGCCGGGAGCAGAGGCACAGGCAGAGCAAGGCTTGCTGAGCCCAGAGCCCTTGGGCGGCTCTGGCTCTTTGCTGGCGCTGGGCTGAGGCGGAGCGAGCAGCCGGCCCTTCCCAGTGTCCGCTCCTCCCGTCATCCGTCTCTGTCCTCGTTGCAGATGCCGGAGATGAGGGACTCAGTCATCTCACGCCATGACACCGCTGCTTCCCAGACCTCCTCTGGACGTGTTATCGTCCTGCCATGGTATGTTTGACTTCACTTGGAGGAACGTGGGACAGTGGCACGGCTTATGCATCTGTCCTACTGTGGAGCTAGAGACGCATTTAGGCAACATTTCCCACTACGTTTCTCCTGCTCCTTTTCTTTCCTCTGTGGGAGAGACTGCTCTTAGGTCCGGAAACGTTAATCTGCAAGGCTCTACAAGGAACTTGGAGGGCAAGATCAGAATTCGAAAGGGTGTTAGAAAATCAGAGCACTAGATAATATTCTGCTCTCCATGTGCACTGTGAGCAGGATCATTTCCCCAGAAGCAGCAAGGGGGTTTTGTGGGAGGACGGCCATTCTCACGGGAAGGATGGAAAAAAGTGGGCACAGGCTGACGGGGTCTCACCTAGCCCTCCCGGCACTGGAGTTTCTACTGCAGCCCTCCGGGTTGGGCTGCCTTGGGAAACAATGTGGTGTCCTTTCTTCAGCCTGGTACCTTCTTGCTCTTCCAGGTACCAACTTGAGACCGTGCCGAAAATGCCAGCGCTGATAGACCTGAAAGGATGTGTGAAGGGAAAAGGTGATGGCCTGTGGTGTGAACCTGCCCCAGCAGCAAATCTGTGTGCACGGGACCAATGCAGAAACCCCAGAGCCGGATTCCCTTGAGATAAATGATTCCCCTCCCTAGAATGGCTCCTGGACAGCACGAGTATCTCCCATGGAACCCCCCGTTTCAGCACACCGATGAGAGAAAGCCATGCAAACAGTCTTCCCCAGGGAATAATGGTGCACTGTAGGCATGGGGCGTTGGATGTTAAAACAGTGTCAGAAAAGGCCTAAGACCTCCCAGGAAACATGGCTTTCCCCCAAAGGGATGAAAAGGACCACCTTCCCCAGTGTTACCACAGCCCTGAGCAGACCCGCACGTCACTCTCCTTGGAACTGGCACACAAGTGGCACCCGGTTCCCAGAACAACACCGAGATGCTGTTCTGAAGAACCGTCTCCTTTCCCGTTTCTAGAGGATGCTGCCGAGAAGCGCCTCCTCCGTCGAGCAAGGCTTCCTCCAAATCGGTTACCTGCACCGACTGTGAAGCCGGAGCAGGGTCAGAAAGCTGAGGGGAGTGAGCCTCGCGCCAGGTGAGACACTCGCATAAATGGGTGAGCGTGACCCCCTGCTCCGGCCTCTGTGGGAGCGAGACGTTTCTCCTGGAAACACCCCAAGTGCGCTTTTCCCACGTCCCACTAACTCATGGTTTCTTGCTCATGGCAGTGTCTTGTAGCTTCTTGGCAGACTCTGCTGGCACCACTATTTCTTTCTTCCCTTCCGATGTGCAGAACTCTTGAGTAGCCAAGTGCAAAGGCTGATTCCAGGAGCAGAAGGTCATTTTGGCTTTCCCTTCAGGTTGAAATGAGCCTGGCCTTTCTGTTTGCTGAGAACAGAGTTCTGCAGTTAGTTACTGCAGAGGATTGCCCTGAGCAACCAGGAGCCTCTTCTACGCTGACGCCTGTCTTACGGAGAGCCCAGTGGCAGGATGGCCCTTCTCGTGGGGTCGTGTCCTCCTCCCTTTGACACTGTGTCCCCAGCGCCCAACCTGCCCGTACAGGGCGTAGCGCTATCTCCGGGCACAGGACCCTGTTCCTCTGGTTGCTCCAGCAAGAGAGGGCCGAGACCTGGGCATCCTGAGTTGCAGGGGGGCTGTTGGGCCCATCCGAGGCTGACAGCTTGGGGTCTTCTCTGTGCCTGGGGACTTGATCACAAGGATGCGAGCAGAGCACGTTCTGCTGCAGAAGCAGGTGCGCCACCTGGAAGCACAGGATGCAGAACCAGCTCCTCCTGCGCTCCTGCCAACACGCCCTGTTGTGTCTTTGCAGGCAGCTACCGGTCATCCAGAGGAGCTGCTTGAAGGAAAAGGAGGAGAAAGGAAAGCTACCGCCTCTGGTTGCACCCAGAGAAGTGGACTTCATAGCCAGAGCCATTGAGAGGAGAGAAAAGGTACCCGACACCGGATGCTGCAGGAGCACATCCTACTGGACTGTAGAGCAGCGTTGCTCCACACGTGCCAGTGCTCACAAGATTCTTCACTGGGTGTTCACGGGACCACTGACCAGTTGCTTTGGTGTTTGCTTGAAGGGAGGCGGGTCACTGTCAGTTGAGAATATACTTGTCACTTCCAGTAGCCTGGAAACACCCCCAGAGCCCTCACTTGAGGCCGTTTCTGTCGGCCAGGTGACTGCAGGGCTTGTCTGGGCTCGCCAGCTGCCGGCTGGTTTGTAGCCCGGTGGTGGCTTATCTCCCTGGTCATTCCAGACGGGCTCCTCGGTGGAGCCTGCGGGAACCTGGGAGCAAACCAGCGTGGACAGCAAGGCAGAAGAGAAGGGAGGGAGGGAGGGAGGGAGGGAGGGAGGGAGGGAGGGAGGGAGGGAGGGAAGGAAGGAAGGAAGGAAGGAAGGAAGGAAGGAAGGAAGGAAGGAAGGAAGGAAGGAAGGAAGGAAGGAAGGAAGGAAGGAAGGAAGGAAGGAAGGAAGGGAGGGAGGGAGGAAGGGAGGAAGGAAGGAAGGGAGGGAGGGAGGAAGGAAAACAGCTCAGCCGTGGCAGGGAAGGCTAATGCTGCCTGCTATTGCATTTTGTTTGTCCCCCAGAATAAATGGGAGAAGAAGGAGGAGCAGCTTCCACCGTATATCCAGAAATACCTGGAAGAACAGGAAGAGAAGGAAACAGAGCTGGCAGAGGCCGAGGCAGAAGAGGAGATGCCCAATGTGGAAGGAAATGGAGAAAAGCCAAAGGAGATGCAGAGGAGCCAGGTACTTGGGATTCCTGCAGAAAAAGAGCACTTTCTCCCGTGGGGCGGCTGAGACTGCAAAGTACCCTGGTACCCAAGCCGTCATAGCAGCCTTGCTGCAGCAGAACCGGGCGGGTGATGCTGCCCTTCCTGAGCAAGAAGGGGGACACAGAGTTGCAGTGAAACCCTGGTGACACTCAGAGGTCACCCCAGGGCCTGCTGAGCTCCTTCTCCCGGCTCTCCCCGTCCCGTGTGGTCCATTCAGAAGTGTTCTGGGGTCTGCGTGCTGGGAAGCAGCACCCTCCGGGTGCAGGGCTGTTGTATGAGAGTCTCCTCCTGTGCAGGAATCCAGCTCCCCCGAGTGCTCCTCAGACAGCTCCTCGAGCAGCGTGGAGTCAGACGAGTCCAGCTGTGACCTGCTGGAGATGAACATGGAGGGCTGGGAAGAGGCCGGAGAAGAGCCCCCCAGCGTCCCTGAGGACAACAGCGTCCCCCAGAAGCGGTACGAGATCTACTCCACGTCGGCCAGTGCCAGGAGACCGTCTCAGGCGCTGAGGCTCGCGAGAGACACGTCCAGCAAGAGCCTCCTCCGGCGTGACGAGCGCCAGTGCCGGCCAGCCAGGCTGCTGACACCAGCTCTCCCTTCTGTTCAGTAAAGCCCCACCTGCAAACCGCTGGGTCTGACACTGTGGGTGTTTCCTTGGCGGCTGTGGAAGCTGCGCTGGGCAGTGGCGCAGGGAAAGGCCACTGCAGGGAAGAGGGCTGGAGCCTCAGCCTCAGCCCTGCTCCAAGGGCAGCCCTCCCCAAGGCTCTGCTGTACCGGCTCGGCTGCGGCCCTGCTCTTTGTGCCCCTGCACCCCGCGTCCCTGGCACGGAGCCTGCCGCAGCTGCACATCCCGGACAGGAGCGGGAGGAGAAGGAGGAGGAGGAGGAAGAGGAGGAGGAGGAAGAGCCTGGGCACCCTGGGGAGCCGAGCTGCAGGGGAAAGCATCCGGGGGCTCGCCCAGCCAGGGCACTGCGGGGCGCCCAGAGCTGTGCAGGAACCACCGTGTGCCACAGGGACAATGGCACCCCAGGCAGGAGCCGTGCCTGGGGAGAGGAAAGCCATGGCGGGCAGCTGGACTCTGCCAAAGCTCTGCTGGGGCTCCCGACCCTTTTGTTCCACAGCCCCTGGCAGGAAAGGCAGGCTGGAGCCGAGGTGGGATGGGGACACCTCCGAAAGCTCCTCTGCGGAGCCCTGGGTTGGCATAAAGCGTGTCACAGGGGCCTGAGAGCGGCTGTGTGGCAGGAGGGAAGGAAGTTCGAAACTGCTGGCTGTTGGGCACCCTCACCCTGCCCGTGCTCTGTGGGGACTCCACGCAGCGGGTGTCAGCGATGCTGGCAGAGCCCAGGCAGGCTTAACCGCGCTACGAGAGATCGGGCCCATTTGTCAGACCTCTGTGGGATATTTTTTCCTGAAAAGCCCTGATTTTTGGGCATCCTGACTTTGCCTCCATAGGAGTAATTCCTACTGCCATTTACACTCTAAACAGCTGTGCCTTTCTCATGGCACCACGCGTGAGGTTGGCCAACGGTCAACAAGAATGGCTTGCCTCTTCTTAGGTGAATCTAAGCAGCTAAGGAATATATGGATATATATATGTATATATGAAGACTTATGTAGATAGGTGCCATGCAAACACCTGCCCCTGAGTTACCTACCTGCTTCCCCTCCTGCTCTAGTAGGCAGAAACGGGATTTCTTCCCTATGATGCCAGTGACTTCAGACACCCACTTTGCTTTATCTTGACGTGCCGCACACAGGATCACCTTTCTTTGCACTGGAAGAGAGTCTGGATCACTGAGAGACAGAAACCTGCAGTTGTTGCTGCTCTGTAAATCAGGTCTTTTGCAGTCTTCAAGATGGATATAAAATGTAGCGAGAAGTCACTTGCAGAAATCATAGTCCTGTTTCTCCTGTAGTGTTCCTGCGCTTGCCCAAGGCGGGGGCTGGAGAAAGCGTAGGACAAGCTGAGGCACCATATGGAAGTACAAGAAAGTACAACTTTCACCCTTTGGCAAACAAGATTTGAGCAAATCAGATTGCAGTCTGGGTAATTCAGTGAGAAGGGAAACTGTGCGTGAATTTGGGGGTGGGAGGGGCTGTTTCTGTGAATAAAATGTCACACAGATGTGTTTGACATTCAAGAAGTTAACAGCAATCACTATCCTAAAAAATATAAACACCCCTTCCTTCCCCAAAGCGTTAGAGGCCTTCAGACAATACACACAGACTCACGGAGATTCCTAGATCCAAATCAGTTCACATTCCAGCAACTTTTAAATACAACCTCATACAATATCAAGTTCCCATCCATCATAGCATTTCGGGTTTGTTTTGGTTTTGGTTTTGTGGGGGGTTTTTGTGGATTTTTTTTTCCCCCCAATCGGAATCAGAGTTTAACAATTTAAATTCTTTCCTGGTCTAAAAATTATTAGATAACAATAAGAGTAAATTAACTTAGAGTACCATACTTCATCCCATTTTTTCCAAAGTTCTGCAGAACAACATTAATTGCAATACAGCACTAAAACCCAGAATTCCACATTTAAGCCACATTCGAGTACAGTATCGTTTCAAGTTTCTTTTATCAGAATATTTCCCCAAAAGTTACTCTAATGTGTAAGGATGCATCCTAAGGGGGAGCAAGGTGGTATTTTAGCAGCGGAACCGGTTCCCATTTCGTAATTATCTCCCCAAACAAAATTCTTTTGGTACGAAATACATATATATATATATATGCCAACTAAAATACTGAGCTCAGATATGACAACCAAGTACCAAGTTCAAATATGCAGTTGGATCACAGTTACTTATTCAAGACAATATCTCCATTTTAGCACTGCACCTCAAAATTATTTTAGCATTGATCTCAAAATTATTTGATAACAATAAGAGTAATATTTCCCTTTGGGGTCTTCTGGCTTCTCACTGGGTCTTTTCACTGATATCACGTGTGCCTTTGTTTAGTTCAGCTGTAGACACTGTTTATGGTCCATAGCCTTCCGGGTACTGTTTGTGTGAATAAATCCTTTTCTTCTCAGCAAAGTGCCAAACAGGCCCCGTTCTGCAGACGTCTGTGATGCCTCCACGTTAGCCTTGCATTGTTATTTTTTTCCCCAGTCAGTTCCGTTCTTCCCAGCAAAGTGTGAACCAGACCTTATCTTGCAAGTCTTCAGTGTAGTTTGTAGGTGCTTTTGGTAAATATGAGCAGAACTTTACAGCTCCAGATTTTAGCAAAGATTAGTTACAAAGTTTTCTTTTACAGCAAAGATTTTAGCTTCCTAAGTAACATGAAGCAGCAAGTATATTAAAAATCATGCAACCTTATACTTCCAGATAATTCGTTATTTCTAGTATGCATTTGCTTAAGCTAAACGATTGCTATGAAACATAAATTGGGCTCATCCACTGACCTGTGAGCAGTAAAACCATGGCCATACGGCTGGTTATTCAGCAGAGCGAGCTCAAAGTAGGCTCATCCAGGCTGTCATATTTATAAAATAAAGTTGTTGGCTCATAGTCAAATTGCAGACAGTGGGAAAGGTCTGCACAAGACCCCCTGCACCCACAACCCATTGGTGTTCAGCTGCTGTTCTGCTTCCCTGTGGGTCTCCTGGAAGGAGCTCTTGGCCTGGCTGCAGCCCAGGCCTTTCCCTCCTCTGGAGTCTGAACCAAACTGCCGCTGGGCTGGCTGGAGGGGGTCAAGTGCATCCACCACACCTGGGAACCTGTATCGTTCCTCCTCGTGCACCACAGCTGCCCCGGTCCCTTCCCTGGAGCCAGCCCCAGGATGGACTCCATCCACCCCAGCAGCCTGATCACCACGTGGTCCTCTTGGGAGTCACAGAATCAGAGTGGTTGGGCTGCAGGAGCTCTGCAGATCCCCAGCCCAGCCCTGCTCACACAGGGTCACAGAGCAGATCACACAGGTGGGTCCAGGCGGCTTTGGATGTCTCAGAGAAGGAGACTCCACACCCGCTCTGGGCAGCCTGGGCCAGGCTCTGGCACCTCCCAGCAAACAAGTTTCTGCTCATGTTCACATGGAGCCTCCTGTGTCACGGTTGAGACGGACAAATGGCATAGACCAAGTTCTCTGAGGATAAAAGCAGCAGATGCCATTTATTGCCACAAGTGCATTTTTATACAGTTTTACCAATTCAAGTGTCTCTTCACTATTGGTTACAAGTTACAGCAGTAACATCTCTTTGGCTATTTTTGCTGTCATCAATGTTACTCTTTTACTCCCTTCTCCCTCCCGGGTACATCCTTAACATCTCCGGATACTCCATCACTCCCATCTTTCTCATGGGTAGGCCTTCATATCTTCAAGGCTAATTTTTGTTCCCATGCCCTCCGTCAGGGAATCCACAGACCCACCATAGTCCCACATAACTGTGCACAATATTCCTGCCCTTCCAAAAATAAGCAAAAAATCTCACTCAAAACCCCCCACACCACAAAGATTTTTATTAGAGAAGTCTCACGATCGTAAGCCCGTATTTTATTAGAGACTTGTCCCAGCTGCCCGCAGAATATTTCATTTTTAGTAGAGATGCAGCGCATCCCCCTCCCCACTCCCCTGGGTATTATTTTTATCAGCTTTTGCTTTATCCCCTCCTATAATGGTTGCTCTGTTCCTTGAGCAATGCTTAGTGCTGTGGAGTCTTGGAAGAAACTTTGAGGGAAAATGCAGCACAGGTATAAAGTATCATTGACTCCAGTGATGTAGTGATTGACGTGGATACCTGCTGGGGACCAAGAAGGTGGGGAGATGCTGGTGGTGGTGACCACGAAAGGAGAAGAAGAACAATGAACATGAAAACTCAAGAAATGAGACCTCCCTGAACCACAGGTGAGATCCCAGAGGAGGAGAGTTGAAGGGCAAAGGAGTTCAGGACAACTGGCAGTTTTTCAAACCCTGTTCAGTGCAAACGGTGCCAATAATAAAGCGAAGATCGCAAGCGTAACAAGAAACCAATCTGGCAGAATCACAGGCTCTTCTGCACCCTTGTGATCCTCCAGCTGAAAATAAAAGGAAAAGCACAAGAAGACAGGGTCATAATCAGAAAGGTCAAGGCAGAAAATCAGATAAAACTAACAAAGGACATCCAAAAGGGCTAACAAGGAAGAGCCCAGACAGGAGTAGGGAGAGGACAGGTCAGAGATATTTAATCTAAATGCAATGTTTTCACTTGGATGGTTAAACCCACACACATACACACCCGGCTGAGCCGCTCACCAGGGTCCGCACCCATCTCACCCCACCGACCACCTTCACATTTCCTCCTAGAAAAGCCTCAGGTTGTTACAGTGCTGGCAGAGCAGCACAGAAAGGCACCAAGACTTCACTTTTACCATTCACAGGGGCATGAATTAGGTGTATTCTCTCATGTCCTGTCCCTCACCCCATCTAGAGGGTTATTTCAAGAGCTCCTGGAAGACAGGCAGGCCCAAAGGTCAAGAAACCAGCAAATAATCTAATCGGAAGGAAACAAGGAAGCTTGGGTCACAATGTATTAATTCTGGAAACAAAAAATAAGCAGATTGAAACACTGGGAGAAGAGATTATTAACTCAGCAGAACAAGGACTGGTGGCTGGAGATGGACAGAGACTCTGAACTTTCAGGCTCAGGTCCTGAGTTTCACAAACCTGCAGTGTCCACTCCTTTAATATCATAAAATTTATATTTCCCTGAAGAATTTAGGCCCTTGAGTCAAGTTACTTAATGAGAAGAAACTTTTGTTTTAATCTATGTTTTCAGTTTCTTCTTCATTTTTTTTTAAAAGACCTCTTTAATTAGCCCTCCTGTTACTCATCTCTTCATTTTGCAGGGCTTACTGTGATTGCTGGCTTTTGGCCACACACTTATTCAGCTCATCCGAACAGAACTTCAGCTGTTGCCTGTAAGTTAGAGCTGAACATCCAAGTACAGGTATAAACACCAGAAAGTTACAGAAGAAGAAATATGAACCAATTTCTTTACAGGATATCTCACTCTGTCTGGTTTGCCGCCTCCTCAGGCGCAAAAATAATAAACCCTATTAATTTAAGTCTTATTTAGCTGTTCCATCTCTCTGCAATAATTGATTGGGCTTTAGACACTCAGCCAGAAAACACAATCAAATCAGGTTTGCCTGGTGACTGCGCCATAGCAGTGCCAGAAACCCCCAGTCCCCACACTTGCTCTAATTGATTAAAACATTTGGTCACTCGCACATTTCTATACAGACAATTAAGCTAAAGAGACACTACAAACGCAGCAAGACCAGCTGAGAGCAATAATGGATCTTTTCAGTCTATTTTTCTAGGGAGAATTAGGACTTAGCGATGTTGCAGTAACTAAAGCGGGTTTTGTCTCCCCTTTGCTCCCGATGCAGCAGCCTCAGGAGCTCAACGCTGCACAATCGCTGCCTTGCAGGGAACCACACCAACGAATTATCTGCTTTTCCTGCCCTCCAAAAAAGCTGCCACGTGCTAAATCTGCATCTGTTTGGCATCTATCAGGGCTGTAGCACTTCCAGGAATGAGGGGGAAGGGCTCCAGTGCAGAGTCAAGCCACATTTTTTACAAATACCCCCAATTTTCTGAGTCTGTTTGGATGCTGGCTCCGCACGTGCCGGCTGGCACGGGGCCAAAATGTGTCAGTCACAACCAGGCAAACACAACGATACCCAGTTCCCAGGAAAGTGGCTGAACTGCAGCATTTCTTGCCAAAGTGATGCACAGAGAACAAACAGGCTCCTCGGACTCTTCCTCAGAGATCTTGGGGGAGCTGCAGCGGTCGGAAACATTGGCAGAATCTACAAGTGTCAAAAGCCTAAAAGAAGAGATCCAGAAAAAGAAAAAGAATTGCAGCCGCCTTATCTGCAACTTTGTGCACACGAGACAAGAACGGTGAGGCATGACATTTGTATTAAAAACATTTTGCCAACAGTAGATCCAGACTATCACTTCATACGTCTCCAATGGCACAGGTGGTACCTGCTAATAGAAGGTAACGTTTATCCTACCCAGTCACTGGTCCCTGCAGTTCTACATTCAGTCTTGCGTGACTAAGAATCTGCAAACGTGGTTTAAAGCAGAAAGCGTACAGCTAGTCCTGGCTGGAGGATTAGTAAGCTGTGCTGACATGCAACCAGTAGAGAGGAGCGTGGGTATGGAATTCCTGTCTCCCTGCACCAAATCAAATGACCAGCACAGCTCACAGCCACACAGAGGCTGTAACACCCCAACCACAGGGTCTAAAAAAGAAACAACAAGCAGAGAAAGCTTCAGTTCTGCTTTACATCAAGCTTAAGGTGTGCATGATGTGAGACTTGAGATGAGTGTCAAAATTAACCTTTAAGTCTTCCTCCTCAGTAGAGATCTGAGAAGACAGGCAGCTGCAGTGCATATGGAAAATCCAGCAGCTGAAAACCCATTTCACCTGCAGCAGGTCAATAGTCATAGAATCATTTTGGTTGGAAAAGCCCCTCAAGATCAGGGAGTCCAACCATAACCCACGCCTGGCACTGCCCCATGTCCCTGAGAACCTCATTTAAACACCTTTTAAACCCCTCCAGGGATGGTGACTCCAGCACTGCCCTGGGCAGCCTGCTCCAATGCCCCACAGCCCTTTGGGGAAGAAATTGTTCCCCACATCCAACCTCAGCCTCCCCGGTGCAACTTGAGGCCGTTTCCTCTGCTCCTGGCGCTTGTTCCTGGGGAGCAGAGCCCGACCCCCCTGCCTCCAAGCTCCTTTCAGGCAGTTCAGAGATCAGAAGGTCTCCCCTCAGCTCCTGTTCTCCAGCTGAACCCCCCCAGGTCCCTCATGAAGTGGTTTGGGATGGAAGGGACCTTAAAAATCATCTAGTGTCCACCCCCCAGCCATGGGCAGGGACACCTTCCACTGGACCAGGTTGCTGAGCATCCCAACATGGCAAAAAGTCCAGAAGAAAACCCAAAGACACCTTCCGGCACAGATCTCTACACCACCAAAAACTCATTGCAAGAAAAGGCTTGGAAAGCATACACAAAAAGGCATAATTACAAAGGAATGAAGTAGAGCAGTGGTTGAAAAATGCCCAGAAGTCACAAGAAAGACTCAGCCATCCTCCTCCAAAAATGCAGCCACCATGAGCTCGGTTATAGCCCATCTGATGTCACATTGTGCTTCACAAACTCCTCAACGACCTCCAGAGGGCTTTTCTTCTGAGGAGGGAAATACACAGCTGGCAAATCAGTGTGGGTCTACCAAGCAACCTCCACAAAAGCCCTGGGGTTGGAAGCAATGATTGTCTGTTAAAGCTGAAACATTTCGGTGCAGAAAAGGGAGCTTCACAGCAGGAGATCTTTACAGGGGGAAAAAACGTCCCAGTTTCCCGCTGTTTTACAGGAGTGTGCCGGAGCCGAAGGTCAGACACAGCGGCAAATCCATCACCACCGACTTCAGGAGCATTGGCTGGAACACAATTGCTGCACTTGAGCCACCACCCAAAAGAATGTTCTGACTAAAGCGAGAAAATGTCACTGTTGGTGAAAGGAACCTGTTCAAATTATTTCAGCTTTTTATACCAGAATAGAAGTGGAATCCGGGCAGCGGAATTTTTCAGTTTGCCCAAGTGCGACAGGAGAAAACTCCAGTTTCATTCCTAGGGCTGCTCAGTCTTTGAGAAACCCTTGAAAGGCCACCAAGAGCTATTCTTTAGGCTTCCTCTTTCCCTTAAAAGAAAAGAAAGCGCTGTTGAAAAGTATAAAAGGCTTGAGATTTGTGGAAGGGTTTGCTTCCGTGAACTGAAAGCAGGAGTGAGAACACGAGAGGGGATATTACAGGGCTCTACTTGACACGCAAAAATACTGCAGTCGCAAAATGGATGGAAAGCTTGGTCTTTCCGTGATGCTGCTTCAGATCCTTCTCGTCATACAGGAAACTAAGAACACCTTGGACATTTTTAACACGTAGTAAAAGCCTGCTAAGGTCAGTGAAAAATGCAGCTGCTTCAGCAGGCAAGCCAAGCCGAACCTGGTGTCAAGAAAACGAGACTGGCAGAGTTCAGGGCTGGGAATGCCAGGAGCTGTAAGAAATACCAACCTCAACAGCTGAGCAGAAAAGAGCTAAAAGATTGTTAGGATCTGGCTTTTTGCCTAAACCCAGATGCCCATTTTAATCCAAGAGCCCCTTCTGCTTTGCAGCAGGGGACAACAGGAATAACAAAAATTTCCAATACATAAGCGCATAATTTCTTGTCAAACTAAGCCTATGATGGGGTGTCGAACATTTTCACCGGAGGCCACAGCAGCCCCGCAGTTGCATTCAAATTGAGGATTTGGCCCACAGGGCTTGTGTTTGTTATGTGCATCGTGCTCCTTTATCGCCGACTCTGTCTCGTAACACAAAAGACATACTGGCTTTTCCTCCCTGAAACACAAACACGTATTTGCTTTCCCATCTATCAATAAATCGCCTTCCTTCCACATCAATCTTCCTCTTACTGGACATTCTGGGATTCAAATTGCTCCACCAAAGACGGTAAGATGTGTCACCTAAGTAAAAGATCTAGATGATACTTTCACCTCCATCAACTAGTACTGAAGAAAAACCAAAATCCTGGACCTTTCACAATAAGCCCCGTGGTAAGTCAGAACGCTTGCTGAGCCTGTCGCAAAACATCTGCCATGAAGATCTCACATTGGTGACCTCCACTAGTGGCAACCACGGCAAACCGTGTCTTATGGAAGTGAGGCCATGGGTATCGACCACACGGCAGCTCATCCCATTTCAATCCCTCCCCCAAATCTACCTGCAAGTTCTTGAGAGCTCCTCTCACCCAGGTGAGATGGAGAAGAGACATCCGTCCCTCAGCCCAAGTAGATTCACTAATTCCTACATTGGCTTCGCCATCCCAGGCTGCTCCCTTGAATTCTTGAATTAGATTCTGGAGGAACTGTTACTCTTTTAGCAACTAATTTGAATGAAAAAAACCTATTGCTATAATAAAAGCATTCTGAAACTAATAGACACTGGCAGATCATCTTCTCAGGCCATTTTGTCCATTAACAGCAGCTGTGTCACGCACCTGTGCTGTTAGATTGCCCACAGAAGAATTCGGAAGACCTATGAAGATGTCACATATTTCCTTATTTGCAGAACAGAATCTACAATGATTATTGAAGTGTATCACCACTATCCACATAAAATAAATGAGAGATACTCCATAGATAGTGTGAGGACATCACTATCATCTGTATCACACTTGACTGATGAGTTCTCTGCCCTTACCTGAAGTTTGAGGCCAAACTTTTGCCAAGAGATTTTAGATTTAAAACCCATCACCATCCGCCAGAACAATCCTAAGAAAACAGAACTAACCAGCCACCTCCAAAAACCATCTTCCAACTGCTCTTGGACACTGCACCCAAGAAAAAGACCAGCAAGACAAAATCCCCTCAAAGGGTCCCCACGGGGAGGTTGGGAAGACACAAGAGCGCACGCAGTTCACGTTTGGGCTGCAAAGCAAGCAGAAAAGAAAAATCCAAATAAAACCACAGGATGGGACTCGAGAACAGGTTGTGTCACAGAAGAACCAGTTTCCCGGTCCCAGCTCCCCTGCCAGGGCCAGAGCAACGGGACCCTGGGCTTTCCCCTCACACCCATCTACTCTCCCCACGAAAGGACATCTGGGTTCCTCCAGCGCCCACCACAGCCCAGCCTCATATCCAGCTATCGCTCCCAATAAATCATTTGGCAAATCAAGGAGCGGTTAAAACTAACGATGGTGAACAACCCACCAGAGCACAGGTCTGTGCTGACTTTACAGCAGCAGGGAAGTCTAAAAGACAATCAATATTTTTGCACCCATAAAATAAGAGGACACTGAAGGAATATCTGTGGAGTCACACTGGGGGTTTGTTTGGGGTTTTTGCTGCTCTTGTTTTTAGTTTGGGTTTTTTTTTTGGTTGTTTTGTTTGTTTGGGCCCATTTTGGTTTTGGTTGAGTGCCTTTTTTTCCCCCAGTCATCTTTCCTATGAGAACAGCAGCTTGAGCCTCCCTCTAAGGCTGAAGAAAGATTTAAATGTACTTCCTGGGAAAAAGAAAACCACACAAAAAACCCACCACCCAAACTTTGAGCCCAGCAGGAACTGTTTCAAGCAGCTACAAGCAACTGCAGAAACAAATAAGAACGTGTTAGGCTGTACCTACTAATCACCACAGGAGACACTAATATGAAAAGTGCTTCTATCTGCATTTTAGTTCCTGACACCTACCTGAACAGATTAAATTACTAAAGCGTTCACACAGCAAAATGGAAGCACTGCAAATAGAACCCAGCCAAATACCTGAACCATCAGCCTCTCTCCAGCTCTGTGTTGCTTGCAGGCACTTAGTTTGTGCTGTATTTGTATTTTTATGCAAGACTGAACACTGATGGAAAGGGAATCAGCATTTTCTCAGGCTGCAAGATTGGCTAACAACCTCCTTTCCCATTTCAAGGGGCAGCACACTTGCTTCAAAACTGCACTGCCTGTGCCCTAAACCCAGTCCACACAAAGGCTGCAAATCTCACACAAGCTACCAGTTATCATTCAGTTTTGGAGCATTTTGGGAAGCTCAGCCTTTCAGCGGAGCAGAAACTTCAGAAAGGTGCAGAGCAGATACTTACAGTGTTGTAATGATCGACATAAACCGCATTTCCCAAGCCAAACACAGCGTATCTCAGGCCTTTCAGATACGTTTTCCCAAAGCGAAAGTCACGCGCTGCCTCTTCTAACCCCTTGCAGAACCACGCTGCACTCTCGGTTGGCTGCCCGTCAGTGTACGTAGCTACCAAGAACACACAAACGTTCCTGCCGGTTGTCTAATAATATCAAGAGAATAGAAGAGATCGGTGCATTTCTCAGAACGCTTCCCATTAGTAAGACAACTGGAACACATGGGGAGTTGGAAGAAGTTAAAAGATGAGGTTTTTTCTAAGTGGGATTTTGGTGTGGGATGCTGCAGGTGATAACCCCAACAGTGGCGAACGGCCATCCCCCCTGCAGAGACGCCTTAAATTAGCCAGGAGAGATCAAACTGTCTGTCTGCTGCTTCACAGAGGTGGTACAAGAGAACAGAACATCTCCCTTCCCCACCCCAATCGACAGCTTCTTGAGCAGACTCTTGCAGCAATCAAGTTTCTCACTGATTCAAAAAAACAACTATCAATATTCACAGAAGAAAAATGCCTCAAGGATTACTCCATCTAAATATGACCAGCAAGGAGTTTTTAGCTTATGAGCCTGTGAAGGCTGCAAATTGTCACCATCTGCTTGTTCTGGCTTTGAACCCTTCCCTGGGGATACAGAGACAGAACAGAGGGACCTGGTGCAACCGCTCTCACTGAACTCACACCTGAGTTACAGAACCAGCTCATACCAAGTCACTGTCACCATCAAAATACTCTAGGCAATCCTCTCCTAGGAATATTCAAAATTTAGGTGTTTTCTGCTGAGGGTTGATGGGCTACACTTATACAGAAGGGAAGCGACTTTTAACACACAGCATTGGGAATTTCCAGAATAATAGGAGAGAAATACAAGGGGAAAAGAGCCTTCGCAACACAAGGAAAAGCTTTTCTTTATTAGTCATATTTATAAGGTACTTACCTCCTCTGGATCATAATCTCCCATGCTGATGACTTCCACAGGCAAACAAAGTGAAATAACGGCTTCAGCCAGACCTCTGGCAAACCTCCAAAAAAAAAAAAAAAATAGGAATTTATCAATTGCTTCAACCCAAGCATGGTAGCGACCAAACAACCCCCACACGCCCAGTCACAAGACACCTCCCACAACAGAAAGAACAAAGACATCCGAGAACTGGACACTGGACCTAGAATTCCTCATGTTAAGAAAAAAAAAAATCAAGTATATTGGCTGCAAGAAGAGAGTGACATGAATTTTAATGACTAATGATTTCACATTTACACACACCATTTTTTTCAAAAGCACCTAAACCAGTACTTGTCTCTGAGAAGACCCGCTCGCAACTACGGGTACGGCAAGAGTAAACTTTAAACTTCATCATCAATGTCTCTACTGCATGCGCCATTTAAAGCAAGTAGAAAAAAATGTTATTTTTACATAATTTTACGTTATCTTTCATGTTGGGCAATGACTTCTCATGAGCTAATGAACTTTCTGATGTTTACACTGTGCAATACTTCTAAGGCAAGCAACAGACTTGAGTCTCAATATTTCAAATTACTTCATGTAGGTGGGGAAAAAAAAAAGTAACTGATACCTTTGCTGTGCCAGTCTGAGACCCATAGAAAATCTTTACTTTGCCTCCAGGGTGGCTGATCCATTTACGAGTTTGTCTTCTATTCCTTCAGAAGAAGCTGGATTCCCATTGGATTTTTCACCCTAAGAAACAAGCACCACTTCTCATTCAATCCCTTTTCAAAGTGATGTTAACCCCATTCTCCCAAAACCACTTAAAACACCTATCCTGTGAACAGACTCTCAGCACTAATTAAATGAGGCTATCAAAGCATTTTAGCTTCTCACACCCAGAGAAAGACACAACCACGTCTCTGAACTAGGCCACGCTCCAATAAACTCAGGTCACACGCAGCCGGATCCAGCTGAACGCAGGAACCTCCCAACTCGCGCAGCAGAACTTTGCTCACCTGCGCAAGGAGCTTTTACCATCCTGAACAGCCTAATCCCACTCCCGTCCTAAAACCAGCCCAACCTCATCAGTAACATCAATGGAAAGAGGAACCCGAGAACTCCAGCACAAGTAGAGTGATTGATTTGCAGTGACAGAGCAACCCAGGCTGACACGATCTCTCAGTAACGACGGGAGAAGCGTTCAGCAGAGAGCTGCTCCAACATCAGAGCAACGAGGGCACCGAGTCACCCACAAACATGAGACCGTCCAGGCTGCGGATTATAACCCTCAGGTGCACTGAACTGTAAGGAACGTTCAAGGAAGAAACGTTGTTTTCACAAAACTGGGGAGCTGGCACCTGACCCCAGCGAGGGAAGGGACCGAGACACATCAGACTGTGAATCCTGAATGTAAAACAAAATCTCTTCAAACTAATCCCAGAATGCAAACTGACACCTGTATTTACAAGTTAATCTAGAGGGAAGGACGGCCAAAGAGCCAGGAACCCATTTTTAAATAGATCAATAAGGGAAAGGGTGTTGTTCGGATTAGATGAATGAAATACGTAAACTGAGGCAGGTGTCGGGTGCTCTGTAAACCCTGAAGAACCGACCAGTGGGCAACAGGGGAGGGAAATTGCACCCAGGGTTTGGGGGGATATAAACGGGGGCTTTTTGCCCTATTATGCGTGCCTGCCTTTAGGGAGAACACCCGGTCTTGCAAAATCATTAACAAAATGTGCTTTGCTGAGAGATCCTGCCTGGGCCTGTTCTATTGGCAAGGTGATCGTTTCCTACACGACCACACCTGGGCTCCGCAGTGACCCACGGGGGGGCCCACAGTGGGGCAGCACGTGTCACTGCACCAGTGGGGACCGTCACCCGGCAGCCACTCGCCTCCACACGCAGATTTCGGGGCCTTCTTGGACAAAAGCACTTCCATCTTCCCTTGCCTTCTTTCTGGTTTTGGTGGTGAGGAACTGAACGATGATCCAAATGCTGATCCCAATGATACAGGGAATTGACCTTCTCCCCTGGAGAAGTTGTAGAAACTGAGGGCAACAGAAAGTAGAAATTTGGAAAGGTTGTTAGATGAAGCTTGGAGAGTATTCAGTAACAGGGACAAGGAAGATTCTTGAAAGGATAAGTAAGTATGGAACTGAAGAGGTTGGAAGGCTTTGAAAGCCTTTAGAGAGAGGTCAGTATATATGTTGGGAAAATGAACGTTGGGGAAGGTACAGAGGAAGTAGGCAGAGAGAGAAACAGACAGTAGCAAGTTTTGAAAAAGACTGATGGGAACCTGGAATGAACAGAAACAAGTGGAATTTTTGGTGGATTGACAACAAGTAACAATTACATAGTAGGTAAAGGGAGTCACTGGCCAAAGTGAACGGGCATATTTTTGTGAACCTTTGAAATACAAATTGGGTAAACAAGTAGGTATTGATAAATTTCTATATATGTCCAATTCCTTCCAACCTTTTTGGGAGAAGGAATTTGGCCAGTAATAGAGAAATTAATACAAGTCAGGTTATAAACAGAATAATAAAGGACCTCTACCCAGTGGTAGCAAACACCTTTCTGACTGTATTAACTCTAATTTGATTTGGCTTACTGTTTTAGATTTGAAAGATGCCTTTTTGCCTCTCTCTCCGTGAAGCCAGCCAGACAATATTTATGTAAAACCCAGCTCACCTGGATGGTGTTGCTACAAGGATTTAAAAACAGCCCAACAGTACTAGGAAATCAGCTCGCTAAAGATCTTGAATCTTGGGAAGCCCCATCTGATGAAGGACAGATGCAACAATATGTGGATGATCGCTACCAGGACACAGAAGACATGCATAACCTGAACTGTAAGCTTATTGAACTTTGGGGGCTCCAAGGATACCAGGTATCACAGAAGACAGCCCAGATGATACAGCAACTCATGAGTAACTCATTTGGGCTATGAAATCAGCGTAGGGCAGAGGACCCTGGGCCAGGCTCGAAAGGAGGCCGTATGCCAAACATCAAAGCCTCAAACTGTAAAAGAATTACGGACCCTTCTTGGGCATGACAGAGTGGTGCCGGTTGTGTATTTATAATTATGGATTGTTTGTCAAGCCACTGTATGTGCCAGCAGCCACAGATCAGGAACACCTGCAATGGAATAAAGGAGCTACACGAGCCTTTGAAGAACTTGGTAAGGCTTTGACAGCGCCTGCTCTAGGACTCCCAGGTGTGAGTAAACCATTTTTTCTATTCTCTCACGAGAAGCAGGGAATAGCCTTGGGTACACTGGCACAGGATCTTGGCCCGTACCGACGAGCAGCGGCCTATTTCTCCAGACAATTAGATGCAACTGCAAAAGGGTGGCCGGGATGCCCGCGGGCAGTTGCTGCAGCGGTACTGAACATACAGGAGGCCCGGAAATTTACCATGGGTCAGAAAATGGCTGTGCTGGTATCCCACACGGTGCCTACAGTTCTAAAAGAAAAAGGGGGACGTTGGCTTTCCCCACAAAGATTTCTCAAATATCAAGCTAAATCATCCTCACTAACACTGTCAAGCCAGCTTCTTTCCTCAGTGACAACACTGGAAAACCAGTTCATCATAATTGCCTGGAAACCATTGAAACAACATAATCCAGCCAAGCAGATCTAAAGGACATAGGATTATGGAGAACACTGAGAACTGCCTTACGGACGAAAGCAGCAATATCCTGAACGGTGAAAGGCACGCTGGTTATGCTATAACTACTAGCCATGAAGTGATGGAATCTGGACCTCTGTCTGAAAGTACTTCAGCACAAAAGGCAGAAATAATCGCCCTTACCTGTGCTCTGGAACTAGCCGAAGGTAAAACTGTGAACGTTTATATGGACTCTAAGTATGCTTTCAGGGTCGTGCACGGAACAATTTGGAAAGAAGAAGGACTCTTGAACTCTCAAGGCACACATATCAAACGTGCAGGAGAAATATCGGCAGCTCAACTTCCTAAGAAGGTGGCAATCATGCATATCCAGGCGCACCAGAAAGCGAGCTCGGAATTGGAAAAAAGGAAATGAGCTGGTGGACAGGGAGGCAAAACTGGTGCCTAAGCAAAAGGTAAAAGCGGAAAGTGCCCTAGTCCCCGACGGGCAGGTTATTTTAGAAGGTAAGCCAGAATATACTAAGGAAGACCAGAAACTTAGTATAGATTTAGAGGAATCATATCATGAGGAAGGGTGGGCTCACGCCCCACAAGAGAAAACTTATTGTTACCTCCTATTTAGTTTGCCCTTTAGTAGCAGAAACATTATACGAACATTTGATCAAAAATAGTAACTACAAATTGGTACACTACTGTAAGACAGGTGACACAGCAACGCGCTCTTTGCCTCCAGACTAATCCTAAGAATATACCTAAGCTAGAAATGGGTCAAATTGGGAAAGGAAACGGACCTGGGCAATAATGGTAAATTGATTTTTCGGAACTCCCAAGAAAAGGGGGGTGCTGATATTGGTTGGTACTAACTGATACCTTTTCAGGTTGGCCAGAAGCACTCCCTACCAGAACAGCAAAAGCTCGGGAGGTAACTAAAACATGAGCACAAGAAACAATACCAAGGCTTGGTGTTCCAGCTGATATATCCTCTGATAAAGGGCCACATTTTAAATCAAAAATTGTACAGCAAATCAGTCAGCACTTGAGAATAGACTGGCAACTACATACACCTTATCATTCTTCATCCAGTGGCCAGGTAGAAAGAAAAAAAAAAAGATGAAGTGAGTCATCTAATTGAACAACAAATTGTAAATCTGGGGCAGGAGGCAAATTTGGCTTGGTCTCAATCTTCACCTTTGTCCCTCTTGCATATGAACAAGGACAAGGGCAAATAAGGGTTAAATCCTTTTGAAATCCTGGATGGGAGACCCTATAGTGTACAGAAGGGGATGTCTGCACAAGAAGGGGATGAAATTATGACTTTTTATATGGTTATATTGCGTAAACAACTTAACAAAATTGGGAAGAGTGTTTGGAACTTGGAGTAGGGGTCTGGATGGGCCAGTACATAACATCCAATTGGGCGATTATGTGTCTGTGAAGTCTCTTGCAGAAAAGGACTTTGGAATCACAACAGGAAGCCCATTTCAAGTCCTCCTGGCATCCTTCACTGCTACCAAGATTAAAGAACGGAATGCCCGAATCCATCATTCTAGAGTGAAGAAAGTCTGCAAAGCACCACGAAGGGTAACCCAGGCGCAACCTGGAAAATGCCGTTTCTTACGGTCATAACCCTAGCACACGGATGGGACAAAAATTGCCATGAGCAAGATCTGAATAAAACCATGGGGGAACGCTTTAAATTGGTGCTTTGGAATCAAAACCATCAGAGTGTATATATTACATTGCCCACTTCCGCAGAAGAAAGCTTTACATTTGTAGTAATTAACCAAAACCTTTCTGAAATTCTATCAAAGAAATTAGGTTATGTCCACCCTGACATGTTTTGGTCCTTCTGGACCTTCTGGGTAACCTTTTGGTCCCTTTGGTCCTTCTGGGTGACCAACCCAAACGGCACTTCCTACCTCAGCAAGAAGAAACCCGAAAGAGAAGACAAATGCTACAGCTGCAGTGAGCGGGGTCACCACGCCAAAGAACGCAAGCTCCCGTCGCAGCCCAGAAGATGCCATTCCTGCCGGAGCACCAGCCACATGGCTGTCAGCTGCCCCCAAAGAGCTCAGCAGCGCAGAAGACAAACACCAGGAGCCTGACTTTTGCATTAACATTAAAAATCTGTTGAAGGATAGAGATGGGTTTTCTCAGGTAGAAGTAGCCTTCTTACCTGCGGCCAGAGAAAACATAGACAATCATCACATTAGTAAAAGAATTTACTAACCTCTTAGCAAAGGGGGGAATGATACAGGGAACTGACAATTAACTAATTAACACTTGACACTTAAGGAACTAACCCTACCCCACATCACTAAAGACACTTAGAGAGCTAACCCTTTAACCCACATCACTATTGCCTAGCCTTGCTTAACTCTGTGTAACTTATTGTACGAAAAACAGGACTTCACTGACGCCTTGCAAAGATCACAATCCTCGGGTGCATCCTTGGGTGAACTAGATTACAGAAACTTGGACACAGTTTTAACCAACTCAGCAGTCTGAGACCCAACCAACTCATCACACTGGACCAAAGGTGATCGGGTACAGAGAAGAGGACCCGGGGTCACGATCACTGCGCAGCTGCAACCAGGAGGAGCCGGAGACTCTGGAAATGGTCTCCTGAACTCATTGCAATAAGAACCGCCTTCTCGGGGACAGGTTATGAATATGTACAGGTGTTCCTAAAACTTCCGTGAATATGTAACGCTTTACTGCATTTAACCAAGCTCACAGCTACTGTAATTTTACACACGTATTAGGTGAAATGATTCCCCGTGTGTCCGGCATCGTACCTAAATACATACCTTCCTTATAACCTCAAGGGTTGTAAGGTCATTCCACGCCTCACCAACAGCAACAACAGAATCAACGTAAAGTCTGTGCAGCCATAAGGACACCAGGGAAGTATAGAAGAAGTTCCACGTATCCATTGAGACATCTAGATCTGGAATAAATAACAGATTTAGCGAAAGCAGATTCCTACAGGATGAATTCAGTGTAAGCACACAAGAAAAATAATCATACAGGTTCTGTTCTAAGGAAAGGCAGAAAATACTTTTGTGCTGTGCAAGTGCCTGAAAGTAAAGAGTCCTTGCAAAACGTTCGCTGGCCTTAGTTTTGCGCGGACCTGACACAGGCAGATCTCTGGAGCTAAAAAGCTCCATGTCAGGGGAGAAATCACTGCCACAGAGGCTGCTGCCGAACACAGCCCTTGCTTGTGTACATGAGACACCACACTGGTTACAACAACAGCTTCGACCCAGACTTTCAAGGCCAGACTAAAACCTGGAAACCTTCAAAGTACTTTTTCAGAATTCTATCATGTGGGTGACGGTTGGTTCAGAACAACCCACACTGTTCTGAACCAACTTAAAAATTCAGGGTACATAACGCTGCAGCCAGGAGTGCACCTGTGCAGTCACCGACACTACCTAGCTCAGAAAAAAAAAAAAGCATTTAAGAGTTTAAATAAGGTTTGTTTGCAACACTGATGGACTGAGGAACGCAGATGACAGCCTCCTGCTGTTATCCACAGTCCTCTTGGATCTTGTTTCTGCAGACGTGAGACGAGCTCAGAAACCGAGCATTTCCAAGAGGCTGGAAGCTTTGCTAACTTATTTTTCCCCTGGGCTGTTACTAATGCTAAAAAAGCTTCTTTCCCCCTCACCCCTCCACAATTAATACTGAACCCCAAAAAAGAAAAGAGCCGAGGGGCTCCCAGGCCCGTTCAGCAGCTCATCCTGTGCCTCCAGCACGACTGGTTTATGTGGGCAGCCCACAGGGGTGGGTTTTACCCCTCCAGGGGGCTCCAGAAACCTGCAGCAGCCCAAGTACCCCACACCCTGTGCCCACCCCAGCACGCGCCATCCTGCACCCCCAGCCCATCCCTCCCGTGTTCACCCACCCCTCTAACCCCCCATACAAACCCCTCACACTGACCCCCACATCCCACACCCCAGTAACTGCCTCAGAACCACCCCCCCCAGTTATTACCCCTTCACATACCCCCAGATATCACCCCCCCACACACACACACACACATTTTCCCGCCCCGTGGTTATTACCCTTCCCCCCTCACACACACACACTCCCAGTTATTACCCCCACACACACACACTCTCCCCACCTCAACATCATTACACCCCCAGTTATCACCCCCCACCCTACAGCTATCACCCACCCCCCCATGGCTATTATTCACACACACAGTTATTGCCCCCTCCATAGTTATTACCCACACCCACCCCTCACAGCCCCCCCAGTTATTACCCCCACACACTTCTCCCCTCCCCACAATTATTGCCCCCAAGGGTTATTACTCTTCCCTCCCTCACACCCCCCGCCCCCCCAGCCCAGTTATTACCTTCACGCACAGTTATTACCCCACACACACCCCCCCGGGGTTATCACTCACACACACACAGTCATCACCAACACCGTTATTTGTCCCTCTCACAGTTACTACCCCTCGCATCCCCCCAGTTATTACCCCCACATGCACAGCTATTACCCCCACACACACACGCGCACTCCCCCCTCAGGGTTATTGCTTCGCCCCGTTATTACCCCCACACACCCTACAGTTCCCACTCACACCTCCCCAAGTCATTACCCCCGACCCCGCCGCTATCAACCCCCCACACCCACCCTCCTCTCATGGTCATTACTCCGCCCCTCACACACACCCCTTCCCCCGCCCCGTTATTACCACTGGCCCTCAGAGTTATTTAGCCCAAACCCTACGGTCACCCCCACAGTCCTCACAGGTTCACGCCCCTCACGGTTATTCCTCCCCCCATACACCGCAAGCTCCCCAAACCCCCGCCCCTTCCGGCCACCGTTTCCCGCCGGACGGTTCTTGCTGGCGCTCCTGGGGGCGGCGGCCACCAATGGGAAGGCAGCGTGAGGCGGCCCCTCGGCCGTGGCGCAGCGGCGGCCGCCGCCGTGTCCGTCTTCACCCCCACCAACCAGGGGGAAAGCGCCGGGAGGCGCTTCGGGATCGCCTGTTACCGCAACAAGGCCATGGGATGGCGCAGCGGAGCGTGAGTGCCGGCCCGGGGCCTGCCCGAGGGCGGGAGGGAGGCCGGCCGGCCGGCCCGTGTGGGGCGCAGGCCCGTGTGGGGCGCAGGCCCGTGTGGGGCGCAGGCCCGTGTGGGGCGCAGGCCCGTGTGGGGCGCAGGCCCGTGTGGGGCGCAGGCCCGTGTGGGGCGCAGGCCCGTGTGGGGCCCGGCTGGGGGGGGGCTTGTGTGGACCTCCCTTGGACACTCTGAAGAGCAGAGGGGCCCTGCAGAGGGACCGGGACAAATTGCAGAGCTGGGCAATCACCAAGCACATGAAGTTCAACAAGAGCAAGTGCCGGATCCTGCACCTGAGCCAACCCCGGCTGTACAGACAGACTGGGGGACGAGGTGCTGGAGAGCAGCTCCATGGAGAGGGATCGGGGGTTCTGGTGGACGGCAAGTTGAACGTGAGCCACCGGTGTCCCTGGAGCCAAGAGGGCCCCGTGTCCTGGTGCACCCAGCACAGCACGGCCAGGCGGGCAGGGGGGGATTGTCCCGCTCTACTCTGCGCTGGGGCGGCCTCACCTGGAGCATCCACTGTGTGCAAGGCTGGGGACACAGGAGAAAAGGAGACAAAGCTACTGCAGCGTGTCCAGAGGAGGCAGCGAAGCTGGTGAAGGTTTGGAGGGGAAGCCGAATGAGCAGCGGCTGAAGTCCCTGGGTTTGTTCAGCTGGAGCAGAGCAGACTGAGGGCAGAGCTCATGGGCTGCAGGTTCCTCAGCAGGAGCAGGAGGGGCAGGTCTGAGCTCTTCTCTGTGACAGTGACAGAGCCCGGGGAATGGCAGAAGATGTGCCAGGGAGGGTCAGTGGGACATGAGGAAAAGGTTCTTCACCCAGAGGTGCTGGACACTGAACAGGCTCCCAGGGAGGTGTCATGGCCCCAAGTCTGGCAGTGTTCAAGGAGAGACTGGACAATGTCCTCAGGCACACGAGGTGACCTGTGGGGTGTCCTGTGCAGGGACAGGAGTTGGACTCCGTGCTCCTGGTGGCACTGGGGGAGCTGGGAAGGCCCCTTTCAAGCCAAACTATTCTGTGATCCGTGTAGGTGCCTTCCAAGTCAGCACATTCTGTGATTCTATGACCCAGTTTTGTGGGGCAGCCCCGTGTGGGCACCCAGCTGTGGCAGGGGAGAGGCCCAGGTGGGGCCTGGCTGTGGAGCCGGGGAGCTTTTGTGGTACGCGGCTCTCCAGCCCAGGAAGGTGGTGGGATCTGTGTGAATCCGGGTACGCGGAGCGCCCTTGGGCACAGGGCAGTGCCCTGCGCTTTCCTGGGGAGTTACATCTCGGGAGTAGAAGTTTCCAGGCTCGTTGGCAGCACAGGTTGTTCCTCCTTGCTAAAAACTCATGTTCTTTTTTATATTGTTGACTTCACAAATTTTCTAACCGTGCCCTAATCTCTTAGAGAAAGATTTTGATGAGGTCCTGCAGACACACAGAGTGTTTGTCAACATTTTCAAAGGCCAGGTGGCAAAGAAAGATGATCTTGTTAAAGCATTTGTGACGGATGACCAAACAGAAATCTGTAAGATGGTAGGTTTCAACCACTTCGCGGTTAGCAGCTTTATAAAAGCTTGGAGAAGACTTTCCCCTCCAGGGCTGGTGACTCCAGCACTGCCCTGGGCAGCCTGTTCCAATGCCCCACAGCCCTTTGGGGAAGAAATTGTTCCAAGATCCAACCTCAGCCTCCCCTGGGGCAACTTGAGGCCGTTTCCTCTGCTCCTGGCGCTTGTTCCTGGGGAGCAGAGCCCGACCCCCCTGGCGCCAAGCTCCTTTCAGGCAGTTCAGAGATCAGAAGGTCTCCCCTCAGCTCCTGTTCTCCAGCTGAACCCCCCAGGTCCCTCAGCTGCTCCCATCACACTTGTGCTCCAAGTCTTGAATATTTGATATGTATTTAGCTGAAAAGAGTTCTGAATACTCTGTAGAATATACAGCTTTTATACACTGATGTCTGTGGACACAGAAAAAAAAAGAATTACCAGTGCTGAAGAGTTTCTCACCTAAGGTATATTTTTAAGGATGCAGGGGATGCAAAGGGGACAGTTGCTCACTTGGGGAAGTCCAATGAAATGTTAAGAACAGATCTAATTTCTTAGTCCTTCTTGGTAGGATATGAACTGTGGGCTTGTTGTGAATTCAAGGAAATCTGTGCATCTTTTTTTGTAGTTTTTCTGTGGTGAGTTTTTTCTTTGAAATCTCTCCGTGCTGTCTGTCATAATGACATACATTATTAATACTGTTATTTTTTTTATCCACTTCACATCTGACCAAACCATTCAAGCAATTGTTAAATTTAACAGAGTTACTAGATTTTTCACTCTGTAGTCAAACCCATGACATTTATTAACTGGGTTTTTTTAGTTATTTACTGTCCAGATTTTAACAGAAGGAGAGCTGCAGGTATCGGACAAAGAACGGCACACGCAGCTGGAGTAGATGTTTAGAGACATCGCGACCATTGTCGCTGACAAATGCGTGAATCCCAAAACAAAGAGGCCGTACACAGTGATCGTCATAGAAAGAGCCGTGAAGGACATTCACTACTCCGTCAAACCAAACAAGAGCACGAAGCAGCAGGTCTGTTTTCTTGCAAAATCGGTTTCAGGTCAGAGGTGGTGGCTTCAAGTGTAATTTCTCTGTTTGCAGCCACAGAGGGATCAGCAAAGCCCTGGGGGCTGAATTCTGCAGAGTGATTCTTCATCCAGCCGGTGGTTGAATGCTGGATGCAAACAGCTGCTGAAACTCGTGCAGTTTGTTTTCTAACAATTCAGGGAAGGGAGAAAGAAAGAAAGAAACTAATTAAAGCAGCAACAGTGATACGCCTGGAACAGAAAGAAAAGTTTTGTCCTTTAGTTTGATTGAGGTAATAGATTGGGCCTTGCATCTGAGCCACATGTTGGTTTGCAGTATAAGTGCTATTTAAGATTTCAGACGGGTTTTTTAAGTGTTGGAGGGATCACGAATAACAAGAACTCTGCCTTTCCTTGTTAATCTACCAAAGCAGCGTTCGAGCAAACTCCCTGCAGCGCTGACAAAAGTGTCAGAAGCTGATGCGAAGGATTTGAGGTTTTGGTCTGTGTGATGGTTTTCAAGCAGGTGTGTAAATGCTCTTTGTTTTTAACACCTTTGTAGGCACTGGAAGTGATCAGACAGTTAAAGGAGACCATGCAAATCAAACGTGCTCACATGAGGCTGCGATTTATTCTTCCAGCAAGGGAGGGGAAGAAACTGAAAGAGAAGCTCAAGGTGCTGATTAAAGTGATTGAGAATGAAGATTTCCACCAACAGTTAGAAATTGTAAGCGATAAAGCCTGGCAACTGTGTGGGAGTGTTATTTTTCTCTGCTAAAGTGGCTGAAGCATTTCAAAGGGTTTCCCCAGCTGTGCTTGGCAGAGAGCTAAAGCCAGATGCCTTTCTCTGATGTCTGCATCACCCAAGACACTTCACTTTTGGTTTTCCACCAAGCTGAGTGGTGCAGTCGATGCACTGGAGGGAAGGGGTGACATCCAGAGGGACCTGGACAGGCTGGGGGGTCCATGTGAATCTTGTGAAATTCATCCAGGCCAAGTGCGAGGTCCTGCACCTGGGTCAGGGCAATACCCAGTACCAGCACAGACTGGGGGAGGGAGGGAGGGTCAGACGGATGGGCAGCAACCCTGTGGAGAAGGGCTGGTGGGTAACAAAAGGGCCATAAGCTGGCAGTGTGCTCTTGCAGCCCAGAAAGCCAAGTGTGTCCTGGGCCACATCACCAGCAGGTGGAGGGAGGGGATGCTTCCCCCTCTGCTCTGCTCTCCTGGGGCCCCCCAGAGAACTGAGTCCAGCTCTGGGGTCCCCAGCGCAAGACAGACATGGACCCCAGGGGGTCTGTCCCTCTGTCACCAGTGCTGCCTCAGGCCCTCCAGCATTTTAGAACGATGCTAAAACCCAACCTGTGGCTGGCAATGCCAACCCAGGCGATGTGATGGTGAGTTTTGACCCACACTTATATTAACCCTCCTAAAACCAACATGGAAATGGCAGATGTTTGTGCCTCCTTGTGTGGAAGCAGCTCTGGCTGCCTCCTCCCACATCCCACCCTTGCAGCTCCAGGACAGACCCCACACTGGTGGCCCTGCCTGCATCTCCCGTCCCAGAACAGCCAAAGGAGCTGCTTGTTTTGGCCTCCAGCTGGCTGATTTAGCCTGGTTCCCTTTCTCCATGAGTGATAAAACCCGGTGCTGAGGCTCCGGTGTCAGTCCCAGCCTGTGCCTATCCTTCGTTGTGTGTCATTTCATGTGATTTTGATCACATCCTTGAAAACAAAAACAAACCTCCAACGCACTCAACCTCAGCCCTCCCAGGGCAGAGATATTTCCGCGTGGTGAACGCTCCCGTGCAAATTCTCCCGTGTCCTATTTTAGGTTTCTCACCGGCAGCGGCTGCAGACAACTGCGCTGGAGCTCCTGTCAAGCCTTTGGCAGTGGTTGTTGTGGAAGGAATAAGGGTCTCTCAGGGCAGAAGAGGAAATCTCTCCTTTCCTTCCCTGGGCTGTGTCACCCCCCCCCACCTGCCACCTAATGAAACCCCAATGGCATCAGCCCTTTCCCTCCCCTGCATTTCTTAATTTATTCCTTACATTATTAATTTTCCTATATTGGAGGGCACCGTGCAACCTTTCTTTTTCCAGTGTTTGGGAATGTGTGTGCTCCCCTGCGCACTGGTGGCGTCACCATCATTGGAGGGGTTGGACAGATGCAGAGATGAGGTTCTCAGGGACATGGGTTAGTGCTAGGGGTGGGTTATGGTTGGATTCCATGATCTTGAGGGTCTCTTCCAGCCAAAATAATTCAATGATTTTATGACCTCCATCATGGGGACGCCCCGACATGGGCTCTACTGCCCCATGGCCCCCATGGGGTGGGGACAGTGCCCTACTGTGCCCCATGCAGCTCCCCTGCCCAGTGCAGGCAGGCTGTCCCAGGCAGGGCTGTCCTGTGTGGCTCAGGGGTCACTTTGGCAGAGGGATGCTCCTGACCCTGCTGCTGCCTTCCTGGTTGGTTGTATTTTGGTGTTTTCTTACTCTAGAAACCCAGGCATTGCCTCTGGTGTCTTCCCACTCGCTCCTGTACCTTTTTGCCACTTGTCACATCCATTTCCACGGCCGCCTCTCCCGGGCCAGGCTAAGACAGCGGCAGTCAGTCCGATTGCACCCAGTGTTGTCTCCCGGGCAGGAGCTCGCTGGTGGGGTGACGTCTTCTCCTCGCCTCGCAGACATGGTGAGGAGTTGGGATGCGGTGTCTGAACACATTCAGGGAATGCTCATGATAAAGCAGTTGGCCTTTATCTTCTGCTCACAACTTAACAGTTTCAGGAGACCTGAAATTCCTGTGTTGCTGCGTGTCGTTGCTCTTCCCCTCCTTTCAAGGCAGCTAAAGCATCTCAGTGTTCCCTTGCATCTGGCAAACAGGCCACAGACCGGATTCTCCAAAAACTGAGATGGAAAAATGGAGTCCAGCTTTGTCAGAGAGAAGTCTTCAACACGTTTTGTGGCTTCTCTGTTGGCCAGAGTGCAAAGACCAGACCAAGAGCCTGAAACAACTGGCACCAGGGGAGGTTTTAGGTGGGATATAGGGGACAATTTCTTCCTGAAAAGGGCTGTCGGGCATTGGAACAGGCTGCCCATGGCAGTGGTGGAGTCACCATCCCTGTATGTCCCTTGGGACAGCCGTGTCATAGAATCACAGACTCATTTTGGTTGGGAAAGACCCTCAAGATCATTGAGTCCAACCGTTAACCCAGCCCTGGCACTAACCCACGTCCCTGAGAACCTCATCTCCGTCTGTCCAACCCTCCAGGGATGGTGACCCCACCACTGCCCTGGGCAGCCTGTTCCAATGCCTGACAGCCGTTTGGGGAAGAAATTGTTCCCCAGATCCAACCTCAACTTCCCCCGGCGCAACTTGAGGCCATTTCTGTTTGTCTTATCGCTTGTTACGCTTAGGGTGGTGAGAGCCTGGCCCAGGTTGGCCAGAGAGGTGGTGGATGCCCCGTCCCTGGAGACATCCCAGGCCAGGCTGGACGGGGCTCTGAGCAACCTGAGCTGGTGACAATGTCCCTACTCAGGGCAGGGGGTGTGGTGGGTTGCAACTTGGGCAGCTTTTGCAACGGATTTGTGGTGTCTCTGCACCCCTGTGCAGTTGTATGGATGTGACTGTGCTTGGCTGCAGGATGCTGGAGGAGGAGCTGAGGGCAAAACTGCAGTCCGAAGAGGCCCGGCGAGACCGGTCGCGAGCCCAGCTGCTGAAGAACGAGGAGCTTCTCCTTGAATTTGAAAACAGAATCGACCGCCTCCTCTTCCATCTGCACGGCATCACCGTGCCTGGCCAGGTATTCACCCAGCGCTGGGTGGCGCAGTGACGCAGCGCGGTGACACTTGGCGCAGCCACCGTCACCCCAGGTGGCTCATTTTGCCCACCAAGGTGGTTCTCTCCGTCTCCAGGATGACTCTCTCCTGTCCCGGGGGGTGGAGGAGAAGCTCCAGTACCTGGGCCAGAAGCTGCAGTACCTGGCACAGCGGGCGGCCCACCTGCCCCCTGAGTGCAAGATCCTGGATAAGAGCAACGAGATACGTGGGATGTCCATCCCTGCTGGGGTCTTCGGGGACCCGCAGCAGGCTCCTCCTGATGGCCCGTCCCAAGTGTCCCCCAGGGGGACATCAAGGGCACCTCTTGGGTTGTAACACCCACCTCCCCTTCAGCAATTAACCCAGGGTGTCTTTCACAGATTTTTGTGAAGGCCAGGGATTTTCTGGAGAAAAAAATGTCGAGTGATCCTCAGAACGTGGTGGTTTCCTTTGAGGAGAGAGACAGCAGCGATGACGGTAGGAGAGCTTAGCGGGGACGTGTCCCACGGCGACTGTCCCTGCCCCTGCCTGTTGGGATTTGTGACCATCCTCGCCTGTCTCTCCCTGTCCCAGCAGAGCCCAGCCCATGAGTTCTCTCCAGACCTTGGGGCTGTCTCCAAGGCTTTGAGCATGGGTGGTGCTTTTAGGTGGGGATGTGGGAGCATGAAGGCAGCTGGCGGGGTGGTGAGCATCGAACCACAGAAGGAACAAGAAAAGATGCTGTGGGGCAAGGAGGGAGAGCCTTGTCTTCGAAATCACCTGGTTGTGAAGAACAACCAGTGCTGGGGTCTGTCTGTGGCCTCTTCCTATTGGATGCTCTTGGAGGAGCCACTGAGTTTCTGAGCTTGCCACCTGTTTTGAATGAAGCTGGAGCTGCGTCCAGCACCGCGTGGCTCCAGACCTTTCTGGGAAGCCCCAGCAGCTGGGGATGGGCCACAGCAGCGGCACTGCCAGGCCCTGCAGGTCAGCCTGGGATGCTGGGCAGGAAGAGCCAGGGCTTGGCAGGAAAGCTCCCTGTGATGTCACCAGCCCTCCAAAGCGTGCTGGCTCTCCCTGGTGACATGGGCACAGCAGAAGTGGCCCTGCAGACCCTCCCCGGCCCGTTTCTCTCTGTTCCCTCCTCCAGAATCCTCTAAATCTGATGACGAAGATGACGAGCACGTCCCCACCCGGGAAGACATCAAGAGGGAGGGGCAGCTGCTGATCCAAAGCAAGAAGACAGCCAGCGTGTCACGGAATGCACCCCGAGATTAGTTTAAGGGACAAGAGGGTCCAAAACAACTTTTATTAAACCGGTGAGAAACAGGGTTTTAGCACTCCAAAAGTGACTTAAATATAGGTTCGGGTATCAGTTGAGGAAAATTATGAAGGGGCAGCAACTAGTACAACAGGAGGTCCACAGTGTGCATGCACGTGGCTTCACCCAAAACAATGCCGGAACCGCCCCTGAGGCCCAGAGGAGTACACGCTTGCCTGAACACGGTGCGGGATTATTCTTAAAGGGATATAGGTACTCGTAGTGAGTACGGAAAGTGTACGCTCGCGATTCCGCGAGGGTAAATTTATAATACACTCGCAATCCTGCGAGGGTTAATTTACTTACACGTGCAAATGTGCACGGAATACTACACGTGCTTATATGGAAGCACGGGAGGAAAATACACTCGCGATTATGCGAGGAAATAATTTTATACGTGTGCAAATGTGCACAGAAGGTTACTCGTGCATATGTGCACGGAAAGTATAAATACACTCGCGATTATGCGAGCAAATAATTTTATACATGCTTATATTAAGCACGGGAAGTTACAGGTGCAAATGTGCACGGAAAGTATAAATATACTCGCAATCCTGCGAGCCGTTTTACTCACACCCGTGGCGGCAAGGCAAGCGGAGTCTCCATCCCGGGGAGGAGGGCTCTCGGCGGCAGCATCTCGCCCGTGCTCCGAGAGACCCGCGACAATGGGCGGAGTCTCGACGAGAGTCCCGTTTTTTATAGGCTGATCAGACCTGACTCTAGGCATTCTAGAAGCTTCTCTGCACCCCCACACCGGTTGTGGGGTGCCCCTGAAGCCTCCAAACATCCCCCACACTGGCCGCGGGCACCCAGCGGCTCACTGGCGCCTCGGCACTCCCGTCTCCTAATGACCCTGAGCCCTTCTCTCTGTCACCCTCTTCCCGAATGTTCTGCAGGGTATGCTAAATTAGGCTTTTAGACATATCTGTGGAACAGGTTTTTTTCTACAAAGACTACATACAGGTTGCATTGTTTAATGGCAGCATGTACTAATATTATATGCTCAGGTTTCACAGCCACTGATAACATATCCATTTAGGCCAGTTTGATTAACAAATATATCGTTAAGTCTATTACAGTCTCTAACCCCAGGAAAAATACACCCACGTGTTTAGTGAGAAATTATATTACGGATATACGCTTGCCTGAATCTGGCAAGGAATTATTCAAGAAAATCCACGGGTTTATAATGAGGAAAACACCCGCCCAAGCGGCGAGGAATTATTTAATACACTCGCTGATCTGGTGAGGAAATAGCTCAGTTCTACCTAGTAAGTTATCGCTCACCCCAGCGAGGCGACGAGGCTGACCCAATCCCGGGAGGCTACTTTAGGTGGCGATCCTGCCTAAGGGGAGGCTTCAGGCAGACAGACCCGCAGCTCCGAGAAGACCACAAACGGCCATTCAACGGGACCCCGTTTATATCCGTGTCAGATCTGACTGTGGGCGGTCTAGAAGCTTCACGTCTTCTCTGCACGCCCCTACTGTGGCAGGGCAGCCGCGCTCCCCGCTGCAGACACGTTGGGTGAGAGAGGCAGGAAGAAGCGGGGAAGGGTAGAAGAAAGCCCATCGGCGCTTGCAGCCCGGTGTCCCCATGTGGGGACATGGCAGGGGCGGCCTGGGGAAACCCCTCCCGCTCGGGAGACAGTGGGGTGGGGGCAGCTCCCAGAAACCCCTGCCCACTGCAGAGCCCCTGGCAGGGCCTGGGGGGCAGGTGTGTGCAGCCCCTCTGTGACACGGTCCGAGGTCACAGTGGGACAGCCAGACGTCACAGTGGTGACAGTCCCCCTTTCCCTGTCGTGACCAGCATCTGCCCCACTCACCCCGGTGAGGCCGAGTCGACTCCAAGTGCTGAGAGCTGCTCTCGCCACCGCTCTGCTCTGGAGTAGCTGCTCTGCAGTGAGGAGGAGAAGGCGGAGAGAGGGAGCACGACAGCACCAAGGAGTGTGAAAGGTGGAGAAGGAGAAGGAGGAGGAGGAGGAGAAGGAGAAGGAGAAGGAGGAGGAGGAGGAGAAGGAGAAGGAGGAGGAGGAGGAGAAGAGAAAAAGAAGGAGGAGGAGGAGGAGGAGAAGGAGGAGGAGGAGAAGGAGGAGGACAAGGAGAAGCAGTAAAGCCATTGTCCAGCCACTTGCTGCAGTTGTTGACTTGAAGCAGCAGTGGAACTAAGATGGCAAGACAGCTCTTCTTGCAGCCTCACCTGAGCCCAACTATTGAGAAGCTCGAGCGTTATGGTAAGGCCTTCAGGCCCAATTTCACATGTGTGTCTGGGTCAAGGACATCTCTGAAATCAGGATGGAAACCCAAGGACTGTGGGGGGTGGTTGCTCAGGAGTGGTGACTGCAAGGAGGGACCTGCTTGACCATCCCAAAGGGCTGAGGGGCTGATGTGGCAGCCAGGGCTCCTGGTTCCCTTCCTGACGTGGCCCCTGCCTTCCTGGGGCAGCCCAGGCAGAAACCCCTGACCCCAAAGGGCTGCCCTTGCCTGGCGCTGGGCATTGCCCACGCTGAGCTCATGTCTGAATGGAAGAGCTGAAGGTGCTCGTGGGCCACGTGGGCTCTGTGTGTTCAGAGATGTGACCCGGCAAAACTGGCCCCTGCTGGGGAGACACCAGGGCCTGCCCTGAGCCTCCGAGAGCCGCGTGGAGCACAGCCCCGTGCCCCCGCGGGCATGGCAAAGCACTGCCGGCTTCCCGTGGGAGTGGGTCACACCCTGGAGAGCTGCACCTGCAAGGAAAGGAGCCCCTTGGAGGCAGCATGAGGTGTCCTTTGGTTCTTGCCGGGCTGGAGAGAGACCACCTGAAATGCCTGAGTGAAAGATGCATCGCTCCTTGGACAGGAGTGGGCCGAATGGTCTTGAGCTTGCTGCCTCAGAGCATGACAGGTCTTTCCCTTGTTTTTCCAGAGTTCGCTAAGATTTGGGCCAGCACATCGTATCACCTCAGCCTGCAGCTGGCTCTCCACCAGGTGGGCCTTACCTCCTTCTCCCCTCACACCCTGATGAACGCTGATCAAGTCCTGACAGCCCTTTGCCATGGGGTGCAGCTGTTCTTCCCCTGCGTTGAAAGCGGGAGCAACGCCCCAGCACGACACTGCAATGCACACAGTGACATGGACACCTTCTCTGTCCATTCAGATGTACAAGAAGGTCCCCCCGTCAGAGTTGCATGTGAAAACCTGGAAGCCTGGGACACATCTGGATTTATTCCAAGCGTGGGAACCCCCTGCCTTCTATCTGATTGAGCCAGAGGGTGTTTGTCAGCTTTCCCTCACCTATTTGGTTCTTCGTAGCTGAAGGGGGGTGAGAGGGAAAAGCGCAGCCCCTGTTTGTGTTCTCCCAAGGAGCCCATCTTGCTCCTTTGTGCCTCAGGCCAGGGCAGGGCACTAAACGCCATCAGCCTCCTCTGACAAGTCACCCGTCTGCCCCTCCAAGACTTCTTCCCATCCGCCATCTCCTCTGTTCCAGGCTGTCCGCATTCCCGGAATCGGGACTTTTGCGGTTGTCAGAAAGCGAGTAGCCCTCAGCGAGCAGGATCTGGTGATCGTGGAGAGACCCGTGTTTCGACCTGAAAAGGCTGTTGTGCAGGACCATGAGCTCCGCTATGGTTGCAAAGACTTCCCTGGTAAGCAGCGTGAAAGCGGCGCTGGCCCTTGAGCAGGGTGGGGAGGGGTGCTCTGCTCCCCAGAGGTGACTGAGGGGAGTACCAGCCACCCACCGCGGTCCTGCCAAGAGCTTCACTCGACAAAACCAGCCGGCTGTGAAAGGACCCTGCCTAGCTGTTTGTTTTAAAGAATCACCAGCGGACAATACAGCTAAGAGCGCACTCTCTTTGTCCTGCTTCAACAACAGGTTCCCTCACAGCTTCCTTGGTGTGGTGTCTTCTGGTTCCGTGATGCTTCAACTCTTGCTCCCCCTTTCCGCTGCACTAGACCTCCTCCAGGCAAATGCCGGGGCTCTTCCCAGCTCCCTCAGCCTCCTTGCACGGGGGAAAAGCAGGGGAAACCCAGGGGGGTAAGATGGTTCCTTCCAAAAGCCAGTGACGGCGACACCTGCGCCTTCTAGTCACTACTGCCTTTGGGGCAGCTGTTGTGGGACCCTGGGGAGCACCCAGAGCTTGGGGCTGTGTTTGGGGTGCGTTTCTCTCTAAAGACAAAGACAGCACCGAGTGTGGGCTGGCACCCTCCAGCTTGCCCTGGGACCTGGTGCCTATCTCCCCACTTTGTCCCGCAGTCACTCTTCTTCCCACCAAGTGCCTAAGACTCTTTGTTTCCCTTTCTGTATCAGAGAAACCACAGCTGTCTGCTCCGCACCTCACTGTCCACTTTAAGAGGAAGGGACAAGCCGAGCGTCTCCTCAGAGGCGCTGGCCCAGCCAGACAGCCCAGTACCAAAGTGTTGCCCGAGGGCCTGGAGGCTGCAGACCTTTGATTGTAGCCTGCCCAGCAGGTCTGCAAGCTCATGTGTTCCTCTTCTCTTGTCTTTCAGGCCATCAAGATTTCGAACAACTGCCGTATGCTGAGATAGCCTCAGAGAACGCTGTCTCTGAGGGCACCGTGCAGCTCTACATGGAAAGGACCACGCACCTTTTCCATGCCTGCCTAGAGAACAGGAAGAACGTTGCCATCATCTGGAGGGACGTGGGCATGCTGATTGCCGAGGGAAAAGAGATAAAAAAGAGATTTTACTTACACTTTTTGGAAAGGCTGAATGGCACTGGCAAGATGCTGCAAGCTCTTCTCGAGGTAGGATTTTCACTTTCCCAGCCCCACTCCTGCTGCTTCTGAAATGCTTTCTGGGGGCTGCTTTCCCCTGGCCGACCATGCCTTGTTCAGTCACCTGGGCTCCTGGAGCTCTAGAGCACAGCAGGCTCTCTGCAGAGCACCTCCCTGGCGTGCAATGGCCTGGCTTTGCAAGAGCCACCCCCAGAGGAGCTGCACTTTGCGAGAAAAGGCCGGCGTTGATGGCGCGGAGCGCTGCGTGCCCCACTCTGGGGGCCGGGAGCAGAGGCACAGGCAGAGCAAGGCTTGCTGAGCCCAGAGCCCTTGGGCGGCTCTGGCTCTTTGCTGGCGCTGGGCTGAGGCGGAGCGAGCAGCCGGCCCTTCCCAGTGTCCGCTCCTCCCGTCATCCGTCTCTGTCCTCGTTGCAGATGCCGGAGATGAGGGACTCAGTCATCTCACGCCATGACACCGCTGCTTCCCAGACCTCCTCTGGACGTGTTATCGTCCTGCCATGGTATGTTTGACTTCACTTGGAGGAACGTGGGACAGTGGCACGGCTTATGCATCTGTCCTACTGTGGAGCTAGAGACGCATTTAGGCAACATTTCCCACTACGTTTCTCCTGCTCCTTTTCTTTCCTCTGTGGGAGAGACTGCTCTTAGGTCCGGAAACGTTAATCTGCAAGGCTCTACAAGGAACTTGGAGGGCAAGATCAGAATTCGAAAGGGTGTTAGAAAATCAGAGCACTAGATAATATTCTGCTCTCCATGTGCACTGTGAGCAGGATCATTTCCCCAGAAGCAGCAAGGGGGTTTTGTGGGAGGACGGCCATTCTCACGGGAAGGATGGAAAAAAGTGGGCACAGGCTGACGGGGTCTCACCTAGCCCTCCCGGCACTGGAGTTTCTACTGCAGCCCTCCGGGTTGGGCTGCCTTGGGAAACAATGTGGTGTCCTTTCTTCAGCCTGGTACCTTCTTGCTCTTCCAGGTACCAACTTGAGACCGTGCCGAAAATGCCAGCGCTGATAGACCTGAAAGGATGTGTGAAGGGAAAAGGTGATGGCCTGTGGTGTGAACCTGCCCCAGCAGCAAATCTGTGTGCACGGGACCAATGCAGAAACCCCAGAGCCGGATTCCCTTGAGATAAATGATTCCCCTCCCCAGAATGGCTCCTGGACAGCACGAGTATCTCCCATGGAACCCCCCGTTTCAGCACACCGATGAGAGAAAGCCATGCAAACAGTCTTCCCCAGGGAATAACGGTGCACTGTAGGCATGGGGCATTGGATGTTAAAACAGTGTCAGAAAAGGCCTAAGACCTCCCAGGAAACATGGCTTTCCCCCAAAGGGATGAAAAGGACCACCTTCCCCAGTGTTACCACAGCCCTGAGCAGACCCGCACGTCACTCTCCTTGGAACTGGCACACAAGTGGCACCCGGTTCCCAGAACAACACCGAGATGCTGTTCTGAAGAACCGTCTCCTTTCCCGTTTCTAGAGGATGCTGCCGAGAAGCGCCTCCTCCGTCGAGCAAGGCTTCCTCCAAATCGGTTACCTGCCCTGACTGTGAAGCCGGAGCAGGGTCAGAAAGCTGAGGGGAGTGAGCCTCGCGCCAGGTGAGACACTCGCATAAATGGGTGAGCGTGACCCCCTGCTCCGGCCTCTGTGGGAGCGAGACGTTTCTCCTGGAAACACCCCAAGTGCGCTTTTCCCACGTCCCACTAACTCATGGTTTCTTGGTCATGGCAGTGTCTTGTAGCTTCTTGGCAGACTCTGCTGGCACCACTATTTCTTTCTTCCCTTCCGATGTGCAGATCTCTTGAGTAACCAAGTGCAAAGGTTGATTCCAGGAGCAGAAGGTCATTTTGGCTTTCCCTTCAGGTTGAAATGAGCCTGGCCTTTCTGTTTGCTGAGAACAGAGTTCTGCAGTTAGTTACTGCAGAGGATTGCCCTGAGCAACCAGGAGCCTCTTCTACGCTGACGCCTGTCTTACGCAGAGCCCAGTGGCAGGATGGCCCTTCTCGTGGGGTCGTGTCCTCCTCCCTTTGACACTGTGTCCCCAGCGCCCAACCTGCCCGTACAGGGCATAGCGCTATCTCCGGGCACAGGACCCTGTTCCTCTGGTTGCTCCAGCAAGAGAGGGCCGAGACCTGGGCATCCTGGGTTGCAGGGGGGGCTGTTGGGCACATCCGAGGCTGACAGCTTGGGGTCTTCTCTGTGCCTGGGGACTTGATCACAAGGATGCGAGCAGAGCACGTTCTGCTGCAGAAGCAGGTGCGCCACCTGGAAGCACAGGATGCAGAACCAGCTCCTCCTGCGCTCCTGCCAACACGCCCTGTTGTGTCTTTGCAGGCAGCTACCGGTCATCCAGAGGAGCTGCTTGAAGGAAAAGGAGGAGAAAGGAAAGCTACCGCCTCTGCTTGCACCCAGAGAAGTGGACTTCATAGCCAGAGCCATTGAGAGGAGAGAAAAGGTACCCGACACCGGATGCTGCAGGAGCACATCGTACTGGACTGTAGAGCAGCGTTGCTCCACACGTGCCAGTGCTCACAAGATTCTTCACTGGGTGTTCACGGGACCACTGACCAGTTGCTTTGGTGTTTGCTTGAAGGGAGGCGGGTCACTGTCAGTTGAGAATATACTTGTCACTTCCAGTAGCCTGGAAACACCCCCAGAGCCCTCACTTGAGGCCGTTTCTGTCGGCCAGGTGACTGCAGGGCTTGTCTGGGCTCGCCAGCTGCCGGCTGGTTTGTAGCCCAGTGGTGGCTTATCTCCCTGGTCATTCCAGACGGGCTCCTCGGTGGAGCCTGCGGGAACCTGGGAGCAAACCAGCGTGGACAGCAAGGCAGAAGAGAAGGGAGGGAGGGAGGGAGGGAGGGAGGGAGGGAGGGAGGCAGGCAGGCAGGCAGGAAGGAAGGAAGGAAGGAAGGAAGGAAGGAAGGAAGGAAGGAAGGAAGGAAAACAGCTCAGCCGTGGCAGGGAAGGCTAATGCTGCCTGCTATTGCATTTTGTTTGTCCCCCAGAATAAATGGGAGAAGAAGGAGGAGCAGCTTCCACCGTATATCCAGAAATACCTGGAAGAACAGGAAGAGAAGGAAACAGAGCTGGCAGAGGCCGAGGCAGAAGAGGAGATGCCCAATGTGGAAGGAAATGGAGAAAAGCCAAAGGAGATGCAGAGGAGCCAGGTACTTGGGATTCCTGCAGAAAAAGAGCACTTTCTCCCGTGGGGCGGCTGAGACTGCAAAGTACCCTGGTACCCAAGCCGTCATAGCAGCCTTGCTGCAGCAGAACCGGGCGGGTGATGCTGCCCTTCCTGAGCAAGAAGGGGGACACAGAGTTGCAGTGAAACCCTGGTGACACTCAGAGGTCACCCCAGGGCCTGCTGAGCTCCTTCTCCCGGCTCTCCCCGTCCCGTGTGGTCCATTCAGAAGTGTTCTGGGGTCTGCGTGCTGGGAAGCAGCACCCTCCGGGTGCAGGGCTGTTGTATGAGAGTCTCCTCCTGTGCAGGAATCCAGCTCCCCCGAGTGCTCCTCAGACAGCTCCTCGAGCAGCGTGGAGTCAGACGAGTCCAGCTGTGACCTGCTGGAGATGAACATGGAGGGCTGGGAAGAGGCCGGAGAAGAGCCCCCCAGCGTCCCTGAGGACAACAGCGTCCCCCAGAAGCGGTACGAGATCTACTCCACGTCGGCCAGTGCCAGGAGACCATCTCAGGCGCTGAGGCTCGCGAGAGACACGTCCAGCAAGAGCCTCCTCCGGCGTGACGAGCGCCAGTGCCGGCCAGCCAGGCTGCTGACACCAGCTCTCCCTTCTGTTCAGTAAAGCCCCACCTGCAAACCGCTGGGTCTGACACTGTGGGTGTTTCCTTGGTGGCTGTGGAAGCTGCGCTGGGCAGTGGCGCAGGGAAAGGCCACTGCAGGGAAGAGGGCTGGAGCCTCAGCCTCAGCCCTGCTCCAAGGGCAGCCCTCCCCAAGGCTCTGCTGTACCGGCTCGGCTGCGGCCCTGCTCTTTGTGCCCCTGCACCCCGCGTCCCTGGCACGGAGCCTGCCGCAGCTGCACATCCCGGACAGGAGCGGGAGGAGAAGGAGGAGGAGGAGGAAGAGGAGGAGGAGGAAGAGCCTGGGCACCCTGGGGAGCCGAGCTGCAGGGGAAAGCATCCGGGGGCTCGCCCAGCCAGGGCACTGCGGGGCGCCCAGAGCTGTGCAGGAACCACCGTGTGCCACAGGGACAATGGCACCCCAGGCAGGAGCCGTGCCTGGGGAGAGGAAAGCCATGGCGGGCAGCTGGGCTCTGCCAAAGCTCTGCTGGGGCTCCCGACCCTTTTGTTCCACAGCCCCTGGCAGGAAAGGCAGGCTGGAGCCGAGGTGGGATGGGGACACCTCCGAAAGCTCCTCTGCGGACCCCTGGGTTGGCATAAAGCGTGTCACAGGGGCCTGAGAGCGGCTGTGTGGCAGGAGGGAAGGAAGTTCGAAACTGCTGGCTGTTGGGCACCCTCACCCTGCCCGTGCTCTGTGGGGACTCCACGCAGCGGGTGTCAGCGATGCTGGCAGAGCCCAGGCAGGCTTAACCGCGCTACGAGAGATCGGGCCCATTTGTCAGACCTCTGTGGGATATTTTTTCCTGAAAAGCCCTGATTTTTGGGCATCCTGACTTTGCCTCCATAGGAGTAATTCCTACTGCCATTTACACTCTAAACAGCTGTGCCTTTCTCATGGCACCACGCGTGAGGTTGGCCAACGGTCAACAAGAATGGCTTGCCTCTTCTTAGGTGACTCTAAGCAGCTAAGGAATATATGGATATATATATGTATATATGAAGACTTATGTAGATAGGTGCCATGCAAACACCTGCCCCTGAGTTACCTACCTGCTTCCCCTCCTGCTCTAGTAGGCAGAAACGGGATTTCTTCCCTATGATGCCAGTGACTTCAGACACCCACTTTGCTTTATCTTGACGTGCCGCACACAGGATCACCTTTCTTTGCACTGGAAGAGAGTCTGGATCACTGAGAGACAGAAACCTGCAGTCGTTGCTGCTCTGTAAATCAGGTCTTTTGCAGTCTTCAAGATGGATATAAAATGTAGCGAGAAGTCACTTGCAGAAATCATAGTCCTGTTTCTCCTGTAGTGTTCCTGCGCTTGCCCAAGGCGGGGGCTGGAGAAAGCGTAGGACAAGCTGAGGCACCATATGGAAGTACAAGAAAGTACAACTTTCACCCTTTGGCAAACAAGATTTGAGCAAATCAGATTGCAGTCTGGGTAATTCAGTGAGAAGGGAAACTGTGCGTGAATTTGGGGGTGGGAGGGGCTGTTTCTGTGAATAAAATGTCACACAGATGTGTTTGACATTCAAGAAGTTAACAGCAATCACTATCCTAAAAAATATAAACACCCCTTCCTTCCCCAAAGCGTTAGAGGCCTTCAGACAATACACACAGACTCACGGAGATTCCTAGATCCAAATCAGTTCACATTCCAGCAACTTTTAAATACAACCTCATACAATATCAAGTTCCCATCCATCATAGCATTTCGGGTTTGTTTTGGTTTTGGTTTTGTGGGGGGTTTTTGTGGATTTTTTTTCCCCCCCAATCGGAATCAGAGTTTAACAATTTAAATTCTTTCCTGGTCTAAAAATTATTAGATAACAATAAGAGTAAATTACCTTAGAGTACCATACTTCATCCCATTTTTTCCAAAGTTCTGCAGAACAACATTAATTGCAATACAGCACTAAAACCCAGAATTCCACATTTAAGCCACATTCGAGTACAGTATCGTTTCAAGTTTCTTTTATCAGAATATTTCCCCAAAAGTTACTCTAATGCGTAAGGATGCATCCTAAGGGGGAGCAAGGTGGTATTTTAGCAGCGGAACCGGTTCCCATTTCGTAATTATCTCCCCAAACAAAATTCTTTTGGTACGAAATACATATATATATATATATATATATATGCCAACTAAAATACTGAGCTCAGATATGACAACCAAGTACCAAGTTCAAATATGCAGTTGGATCACAGTTACTTATTCAAGACAATATCTCCATTTTAGCACTGCACCTCAAAATTATTTTAGCATTGATCTCAAAATTATTTGATAACAATAAGAGTAATATTTCCCTTTGGGGTCTTCTGGCTTCTCACTGGGTCTTTTCACTGATATCACGTGTGCCTTTGTTTAGTTCAGCTGTAGACACTGTTTATGGTCCATAGCCTTCCGGGTACTGTTTGTGTGAATAAATCCTTTTCTTCTCAGCAAAGTGCCAAACAGGCCCCGTTCTGCAGACGTCTGTGATGCCTCCACGTTAGCCTTGCATTGTTATTTTTTTCCCCAGTCAGTTCCGTTCTTCCCAGCAAAGTGTGAACCAGACCTTATCTTGCAAGTCTTCAGTGTAGTTTGTAGGTGCTTTTGGTAAATATGAGCAGAACTTTACAGCTCCAGATTTTAGCAAAGATTAGTTACAAAGTTTTCTTTTACAGCAAAGATTTTAGCTTCCTAAGTAACATGAAGCAGCAAGTATATTAAAAATCATGCAACCTTATACTTCCAGATAATTCGTTATTTCTAGTATGCATTTGCTTAAGCTAAACGATTGCTATGAAACATAAATTGGGCTCATCCACTGAGCTGTGAGCAGTAAAACCATGGCCATACGGCTGGTTATTCAGCAGAGCGAGCTCAAAGTAGGCTCATCCAGGCTGTCATATTTATAAAATAAAGTTGTTGGCTCATAGTCAAATTGCAGACAGTGGGAAAGGTCTGCACAAGACCCCCTGCACCCACAACCCATTGGTGTTCAGCTGCTGTTCTGCTTCCCTGTGGGTCTCCTGGAAGGAGCTCTTGGCCTGGCTGCAGCCCAGGCCTTTCCCTCCTCTGGAGTCTGAACCAAACTGCCGCTGGGCTGGCTGGAGGGGGTCAAGTGCATCCACCACACCTGGGAACCTGTATCGTTCCTCCTCGTGCACCACAGCTGCCCCGGTCCCTTCCCTGGAGCCAGCCCCAGGATGGACTCCATCCACCCCAGCAGCCTGATCACCACGTGGTCCTCTTGGGAGTCACAGAATCAGAGTGGTTGGGCTGCAGGAGCTCTGCAGATCCCCAGCCCAGCCCTGCTCACACAGGGTCACAGAGCAGATCACACAGGTGGGTCCAGGCGGCTTTGGATGTCTCAGAGAAGGAGACTCCACACCCGCTCTGGGCAGCCTGGGCCAGGCTCTGGCACCTCCCAGCAAACAAGTTTCTGCTCATGTTCACATGGAGCCTCCTGTGTCACGGTTGAGACGGACAAATGGCATAGACCAAGTTCTCTGAGGATAAAAGCAGCAGATGCCATTTATTGCCACAAGTGCATTTTTATACAGTTTTACCAATTCAAGTGTCTCTTCACTATTGGTTACAAGTTACAACAGTAACATCTCTTTGGCTATTTTTGCTGTCATCAATGTTACTCTTTTACTCCCTTCTCCCTCCCGGGTACATCCTTAACATCTCCGGATACTCCATCACTCCCATCTTTCTCATGGGTAGGCCTTCATATCTTCAAGGCTAATTTTTGTTCCCATGCCCTCCGTCAGGGAATCCACAGACCCACCATAGTCCCACATAACTGTGCACAATATTCCTGCCCTTCCAAAAATAAGCAAAAAATCTCACTCAAAACCCCCCACACCACAAAGATTTTTATTAGAGAAGTCTCACGATCGTAAGCCCGTATTTTATTAGAGACTTGTCCCAGCTGCCCGCAGAATATTTCATTTTTAGTAGAGATGCAGCGCATCCCCCTCCCCACTCCCCTGGGTATTATTTTTATCAGCTTTTGCTTTATCCCCTCCTATAATGGTTGCTCTGTTCCTTGAGCAATGCTTAGTGCTGTGGAGTCTTGGAAGAAACTTTGAGGGAAAATGCAGCACAGGTATAAAGTATCATTGACTCCAGTGATGTAGTGATTGACGTGGATACCTGCTGGGGACCAAGAAGGTGGGGAGATGCTGGTGGTGGTGACCACGAAAGGAGAAGAAGAACAATGAACATGAAAACTCAAGAAATGAGACCTCCCTGAACCACAGGTGAGATCCCAGAGGAGGAGAGTTGAAGGGCAAAGGAGTTCAGGACAACTGGCAGTTTTTCAAACCCTATTCAGTGCAAACGGTGCCAATAATAAAGCGAAGATCGCAAGCGTAACAAGAAACCAATCTGGCAGAATCACAGGCTCTTCTGCACCCTTGTGATCCTCCAGCTGAAAATAAAAGGAAAAGCACAAGAAGACAGGGTCATAATCAGAAAGGTCAAGGCAGAAAATCAGATAAAACTAACAAAGGACATCCAAAAGGGCTAACAAGGAAGAGCCCAGACAGGAGTAGGGAGAGGACAGGTCAGAGATATTTAATCTAAATGCAATGTTTTCACTTGGATGGTTAAACCCACACACATACACACCCGGCTGAGCCGCTCACCAGGGTCCGCACCCATCTCACCCCACCGACCACCTTCACATTTCCTCCTAGAAAAGCCTCAGGTTGTTACAGTGCTGGCAGAGCAGCACAGAAAGGCACCAAGACTTCACTTTTACCATTCACAGGGGCATGAATTAGGTGTATTCTCTCATGTCCTGTCCCTCACCCCATCTAGAGGGTTATTTCAAGAGCTCCTGGAAGACAGGCAGGCCCAAAGGTCAAGAAACCAGCAAATAATCTAATCGGAAGGAAACAAGGAAGCTTGGGTCACAATGTATTAATTCTGGAAACAAAAAATAAGCAGATTGAAACACTGGGAGAAGAGATTATTAACTCAGCAGAACAAGGACTGGTGGCTGGAGATGGACAGAGACTCTGAACTTTCAGGCTCAGGTCCTGAGTTTCACAAACCTGCAGTGTCCACTCCTTTAATATCATAAAATTTATATTTCCCTGAAGAATTTAGGCCCTTGAGTCAAGTTACTTAATGAGAAGAAACTTTTGTTTTAATCTATGTTTTCAGTTTCTTCTTCATTTTTTTTTAAAAGACCTCTTTAATTAGCCCTCCTGTTACTCATCTCTTCATTTTGCAGGGCTTACTGTGATTGCTGGCTTTTGGCCACACACTTATTCAGCTCATCCGAACAGAACTTCAGCTGTTGCCTGTAAGTTAGAGCTGAACATCCAAGTACAGGTATAAACACCAGAAAGTTACAGAAGAAGAAATATGAACCAATTTCTTTACAGGATATCTCACTCTGTCTGGTTTGCCGCCTCCTCAGACGCAAAAATAATAAACCCTATTAATTTAAGTCTTATTTAGCTGTTCCATCTCTCTGCAATAATTGATTGGGCTTTAGACACTCAGCCAGAAAACACAATCAAATCAGGTTTGCCTGGTGACTGCGCCATAGCAGTGCCAGAAACCCCCAGTCCCCACACTTGCTCTAATTGATTAAAACATTTGGTCACTCGCACATTTCTATACAGACAATTAAGCTAAAGAGACACTACAAACGCAGCAAGACCAGCTGAGAGCAATAATGGATCTTTTCAGTCTATTTTTCTAGGGAGAATTACGACTTAGCGATGTTGCAGTAACTAAAGCGGGTTTTGTCTCCCCTTGGCTCCCGATGCAGCAGCCTCAGGAGCTCAACGCTGCACAATCGCTGCCTTGCAGGGAACCACACCAACGAATTATCTGCTTTTCCTGCCCTCCAAAAAAGCTGCCACGTGCTAAATCTGCATCTGTTTGGCATCTATCAGGGCTGTAGCACTTCCAGGAATGAGGGGGAAGGGCTCCAGTGCAGAGTCAAGCCACATTTTTTACAAATACCCCCAATTTTCTGAGTCTGTTTGGATGCTGGCTCCGCACGTGCCGGCTGGCACGGGGCCAAAATGTGTCAGTCACAACCAGGCAAACACAACGATACCCAGTTCCCAGGAAAGTGGCTGAACTGCAGCATTTCTTGCCAAAGTGATGCACAGAGAACAAACAGGCTCCTCGGACTCTTCCTCAGAGATCTTGGGGGAGCTGCAGCGGTCGGAAACATTGGCAGAATCTACAAGTGTCAAAAGCCTAAAAGAAGAGATCCAGAAAAAGAAAAAGAATTGCAGCCGCCTTATCTGCAACTTTGTGCACACGAGACAAGAACGGTGAGGCATGACATTTGTATTAAAAACATTTTGCCAACAGTAGATCCAGACTATCACTTCATACGTCTCCAATGGCACAGGTGGTACCTGCTAATAGAAGGTAACGTTTATCCTACCCAGTCACTGGTCCCTGCAGTTCTACATTCAGTCTTGCGTGACTAAGAATCTGCAAACGTGGTTTAAAGCAGAAAGCGTACAGCTAGTCCTGGCTGGAGGATTAGTAAGCTGTGCTGACATGCAACCAGTAGAGAGGAGCGTGGGTATGGAATTCCTGTCTCCCTGCACCAAATCAAATGACCAGCACAGCTCACAGCCACACAGAGGCTGTAACACCCCAACCACAGGGTCTAAAAAAGAAACAACAAGCAGAGAAAGCTTCAGTTCTGCTTTACATCAAGCTTAAGGTGTGCATGATGTGAGACTTGAGATGAGTGTCAAAATTAACCTTTAAGTCTTCCTCCTCAGTAGAGATCTGAGAAGACAGGCAGCTGCAGTGCATATGGAAAATCCAGCAGCTGAAAACCCATTTCACCTGCAGCAGGTCAATAGTCATAGAATCATTTTGGTTGGAAAAGCCCCTCAAGATCAGGGAGTCCAACCATAACCCACGCCTGGCACTGCCCCATGTCCCTGAGAACCTCATTTAAACACCTTTTAAACCCCTCCAGGGATGGTGACTCCAGCACTGCCCTGGGCAGCCTGCTCCAATGCCCCACAGCCCTTTGGGGAAGAAATTGTTCCCCACATCCAACCTCAGCCTCCCCAGTGCAACTTGAGGCCGTTTCCTCTGCTCCTGGCGCTTGTTCCTGGGGAGCAGAGCCCGACCCCCCTGCCTCCAAGCTCCTTTCAGGCAGTTCAGAGATCAGAAGGTCTCCCCTCAGCTCCTGTTCTCCAGCTGAACCCCCCCAGGTCCCTCGTGAAGTGGTTTGGGATGGAAGGGACCTTAAAAATCACCTAGTGTCCACCCCCCAGCCATGGGCAGGGACACCTTCCACTGGACCAGGTTGCTGAGCATCCCAACATGGCAAAAAGTCCAGAAGAAAACCCAAAGACACCTTCCGGCACAGATCTCTACACCACCAAAAACTCATTGCAAGAAAAGGCTTGGAAAGCATACACAAAAAGGCATAATTACAAAGGAATGAAGTAGAGCAGTGGTTGAAAAATGCCCAGAAGTCACAAGAAAGACTCAGCCATCCTCCTCCAAAAATGCAGCCACCATGAGCTCGGTTATAGCCCATCTGATGTCACATTGTGCTTCACAAACTCCTCAACGACCTCCAGAGGGCTTTTCTTCTGAGGAGGGAAATACACAGCTGGCAAATCAGTGTGGGTCTACCAAGCAACCTCCACAAAAGCCCTGGGGTTGGAAGCAATGATTGTCTGTTAAAGCTGAAACATTTCGGTGCAGAAAAGGGAGCTTCACAGCAGGAGATCTTTACAGGGGGAAAAAACGTCCCAGTTTCCCGCTGTTTTACAGGAGTGTGCCGGAGCCGAAGGTCAGACACAGCGGCAAATCCATCACCACCGACTTCAGGAGCATTGGCTGGAACACAATTGCTGCACTTGAGCCACCACCCAAAAGAATGTTCTGACTAAAGCGAGAAAATGTCACTGTTGGTGAAAGGAACCTGTTCAAATTATTTCAGCTTTTTATACCAGAATAGAAGTGGAATCCGGGCAGCGGAATTTTTCAGTTTGCCCAAGTGCGACAGGAGAAAACTCCAGTTTCATTCCTAGGGCTGCTCAGTCTTTGAGAAACCCTTGAAAGGCCACCAAGAGCTATTCTTTAGGCTTCCTCTTTCCCTTAAAAGAAAAGAAAGCGCTGTTGAAAAGTATAAAAGGCTTGAGATTTGTGGAAGGGTTTGCTTCCGTGAACTGAAAGCAGGAGTGAGAACATGAGAGGGGATATTACAGGGCTCTACTTGACACGCAAAAATACTGCAGTCGCAAAATGGATGGAAAGCTTGGTCTTTCCGTGATGCTGCTTCAGATCCTTCTCGTCATACAGGAAACTAAGAACACCTTGGACATTTTTAACACGTAGTAAAAGCCTGCTAAGGTCAGTGAAAAATGCAGCTGCTTCAGCAGGCAAGCCAAGCCGAACCTGGTGTCAAGAAAACGGGACTGGCAGAGTTCAGGGCTGGGAATGCCAGGAGCTGTAAGAAATACCAACCTCACCAGCTGAGCAGAAAAGAGCTAACAAATTGTTAGGATCTGGCTTTTTGCCTAAACCCAGATGCCCATTTTAATCCAAGAGCCCCTTCTGCTTTGCAGCAGGGGACAACAGGAATAACAAAAATTTCCAATACATAAGCGCATAATTTCTTGTCAAACTAAGCCTATGATGGGGTGTCGAACATTTTCACCGGAGGCCACAGCAGCCCCGCAGTTGCATTCAAAGGGCCGAATGTAATTTGAGGATTTGGCCCACAGGGCTTGTGTTTGTTATGTGCATCGTGCTCCTTTATCGCCGACTCTGTCTCGTAACACAAAAGACATACTGGCTTTTCCTCCCTGAAACACAAACACGTATTTGCTTTCCCATCTATCAATAAATCGCCTTCCTTCCGCATCAATCTTCCTCTTACTGGACATTTTGGGATTCAAATTGCTCCACCAAAGACGGTAAGATGTGTCACCTAAGTAAAAGATCTAGATGATACTTTCACCTCCATCAACTAGTACTGAAGAAAAACCAAAATCCTGGACCTTTCACAATAAGCCCCGTGGTAAGTCAGAACGCTTGCTGAGCCTGTCGCAAAACATCTGCCATGAAGATCTCACATTGGTGACCTCCACTAGTGGCAACCACGGCAAACCGTGTCTTACGGAAGTGAGGCCATGGGTATCGACCACACGGCAGCTCATCCCATTTCAATCCCTCCCCCAAATCTACCTGCAAGTTCTTGAGAGCTCCTCTCACCCAGGTGAGATGGAGAAGAGACATCCATCCCTCAGCCCAAGTAGATTCACTAATTCCTACATTGGCTTCGCCATCCCAGGCTGCTCCCTTCAATTCTTGAATTAGATTCTGGAGGAACTGTTACTCTTTTAGCAACTAATTTGAATGAAAAAAACCTATTGCTATAATAAAAGCATTCTGAAACTAATAGACACTGGCAGATCATCTTCTCAGGCCATTTTGTCCATTAACAGCAGCTGTGTCACGCACCTGTGCTGTTAGATTGCCCACAGAAGAATTCAGAAGACCTATGAAGATGTCACATATTTCCTTATTTGGAGAACAGAATCTACAATGATTATTGAAGTGTATCACCACTATCCATATAAAATAAATGAGAGATACTCCATAGATAGTGTGAGGACATCACTATCATCTGTATCACACTTGACTGATGAGTTCTCTGCCCTTACCTGAAGTTTGAGGCCAAACTTTTGCCAAGAGATTTTAAATTTAAAACCCATCACCATCCGCCAGAACAATCCTAAGAAAACAGAACTAACCAGCCACCTCCAAAAACCATCTTCCAACTGCTCTTGGACACTGCACCCAAGAAAAAGACCAGCAAGACAAAATCCCCTCAAAGGGTCCCCACGGGGAGGTTGGGAAGACACAAGAGCGCACGCAGTTCACGTTTGGGCTGCAAAGCAAGCAGAAAAGAAAAATCCAAATAAAACCACAGGATGGGACTCGAGAACAGGTTGTGTCACAGAAGAACCAGTTTCCCGGTCCCAGCTCCCCTGCCAGGGCCAGAGCAACGGGACCCTGGGCTTTCCCCTCACACCCATCTACTCTCCCCACGAAAGGACATCTGGGTTCCTCCAGCGCCCACCACAGCCCAGCCTCATATCCAGCTATCGCTCCCAATAAATCATTTGGCAAATCAAGGAGCGGTTAAAACTAACGATGGTGAACAACCCACCAGAGCACAGGTCTGTGCTGACTTTACAGCAGCAGGGAAGTCTAAAAGACAATCAATATTTTTGCACCCATAAAATAAGAGGACACTGAAGGAATATCTGTGGAGTCACACTGGGGGTTTGTTTGGGGTTTTTGCTGCTCTTGTTTTTAGTTTGGGTTTTTTTTTTGGTTGTTTTGTTTGTTTGGGCCCATTTTGGTTTTGGTTGAGTGCCTTTTTTTCCCCCAGTCATCTTTCCTATGAGAACAGCAGCTTGAGCCTCCCTCTAAGGCTGAAGAAAGATTTAAATGTACTACCTGGGAAAAAGAAAACCACACAAAAAACCCACCACCCAAACTTTGAGCCCAGCAGGAACTGTTTCAAGCAGCTACAAGCAACTGCAGAAACAAATAAGAACGTGTTAGGCTGTACCTACTAATCACCACAGGAGACACTAATATGAAAAGTGCTTCTATCTGCATTTTAGTTCCTGACACCTACCTGAACAGATTAAATTACTAAAGCGTTCACACAGCAAAATGGAAGCACTGCAAATAGAACCCAGCCAAATACCTGAACCATCAGCCTCTCTCCAGCTCTGTGTTGCTTGCAGGCACTTAGTTTGTGCTGTATTTGTATTTTTATGCAAGACTGAACACTGATGGAAAGGGAATCAGCATTTTCTCAGGCTGCAAGATTGGCTAACAACCTCCTTTCCCATTTCAAGGGGCAGCACACTTGCTTCAAAACTGCACTGCCTGTGCCCTAAACCCAGTCCACACAAAGGCTGCAAATCTCACACAAGCTACCAGTTATCATTCAGTTTTGGAGCATTTTGGGAAGCTCAGCCTTTCAGCGGAGCAGAAACTTCAGAAAGGTGCAGAGCAGATACTTACAGTGTTGTAATGATCGACATAAACCGCATTTCCCAAGCCAAACACAGCGTATCTCAGGCCTTTCAGATACGTTTTCCCAAAGCGAAAGTCACGCGCTGCCTCTTCTAACCCCTTGCAGAACCACGCTGCACTCTCGGTTGGCTGCCCGTCAGTGTACGTAGCTACCAAGAACACACAAACGTTCCTGCCGGTTGTCTAATAATATCAAGAGAATAGAAGAGATCGGTGCATTTCTCAGAACGCTTCCCATTAGTAAGACAACTGGAACACATGGGGAGTTGGAAGAAGTTAAAAGATGAGGTTTTTTCTAAGTGGGATTTTGGTGTGGGATGCTGCAGGTGATAACCCCAACAGTGGCGAACGGCCATCCCCCCTGCAGAGACGCCTTAAATTAGCCAGGAGAGATCAAACTGTCTGTCTGCTGCTTCACAGAGGTGGTACAAGAGAACAGAACATCTCCCTTCCCCACCCCAATCAACAGCTTCTTGAGCAGACTCTTGCAGCAATCAAGTTTCTCACTGATTCAAAAAAACAACTATCAATATTCACAGAAGAAAAATGCCTCAAGGATTACTCCATCTAAATATGACCAGCAAGGAGTTTTTAGCTTATGAGCCTGTGAAGGCTGCAAATTGTCACCATCTGCTTGTTCTGGCTTTGAACCCTTCCCTGGGGATACAGAGACAGAACAGAGGGACCTGGTGCAACCGCTCTCACTGAACTCACACCTGAGTTACAGAACCAGCTCATACCAAGTCACTGTCACCATCAAAATACTCTAGGCAATCCTCTCCTAGGAATATTCAAAATTTAGGTGTTTTCTGCTGAGGGTTGATGGGCTACACTTATACAGAAGGGAAGCGACTTTTAACACACAGCATTGGGAATTTCCAGAATAATAGGAGAGAAATACAAGGGGAAAAGAGCCTTCGCAACACAAGGAAAAGCTTTTCTTTATTAGTCATATTTATAAGGTACTTACCTCCTCTGGATCATAATCTCCCATGCTGATGACTTCCACAGGCAAGCAAAGTGAAATAACGGCTTCAGCCAGACCTCTGGCAAACCTCCAAAAAAAAAAAAAAATAGGAATTTATCAATTGCTTCAACCCAAGCATGGTAGCGACCAAACAACCCCCCACACGCCCAGTCACAAGACACCTCCCACAACAGAAAGAACAAAGACATCCGAGAACTGGACACTGGACCTAGAATTCCTCATGTTAAGAAAAAAAAAAATCAAGTATATTGGCTGCAAGAAGAGAGTGACATGAATTTTAATGACTAATGATTTCACATTTACACACACCATTTTTTTCAAAAGCACCTAAACCAGTACTTGTCTCTGAGAAGACCCGCTCGCAACTACGGGTACGGCAAGAGTAAACTTTAAACTTCATCATCAATGTCTCTACTGCATGCGCCATTTAAAGCAAGTAGAAAAAAATGTTATTTTTATATAATTTTACGTTATCTTTCATGTTGGGCAATGACTTCTCATGAGCTAATGAACTTTCTGATGTTTACACTGTGCAATACTTCTAAGGCAAGCAACAGACTTGAGTCTCAATATTTCAAATTACTTCATGTAGGTGGGGAAAAAAAAAAGTAACTGATACCTTTGCTGTGCCAGTCTGAGACCCATAGAAAATCTTTACTTTGCCTCCAGGGTGGCTGATCCATTTACGAGTTTGTCTTCTATTCCTTCAGAAGAAGCTGGATTCCCATTGGATTTTTCACCCTAAGAAACAAGCACCACTTCTCATTCAATCCCTTTTCAAAGTGATGTTAACCCCATTCTCCCAAAACCACTTAAAACACCTATCCTGTGAACAGACTCTCAGCACTAATTAAATGAGGCTATCAAAGCATTTTAGCTTCTCACACCCAGAGAAAGACACAACCACGTCTCTGAACTAGGCCACGCTCCAATAAACTCAGGTCACACGCAGCCGGATCCAGCTGAACGCAGGAACCTCCCAACTCGCGCAGCAGAACTTTGCTCACCTGCGCAAGGAGCTTTTACCATCCTGAACAGCCTAATCCCACTCCCGTCCTAAAACCAGCCCAACCTCATCAGTAACATCAATGGAAAGAGGAACCCGAGAACTCCAGCACAAGTAGAGTGATTGATTTGCAGTGACAGAGCAACCCAGGCTGACACGATCTCTCAGTAACGACGGGAGAAGCGTTCAGCAGAGAGCTGCTCCAACATCAGAGCAACGAGGGCACCGAGTCACCCACAAACATGAGACCGTCCAGGCTGCGGATTATAACCCTCAGGTGCACTGAACTGTAAGGAACGTTCAAGGAAGAAACGTTGTTTTCACAAAACTGGGGAGCTGGCACCTGACCCCCGCGAGGGAAGGGACCGAGACACATCAGACTGTGAATCCTGAATGTAAAACAAAATCTCTTCAAACTAATCCCAGAATGCAAACTGACACCTGTATTTACAAGTTAATCTAGAGGGAAGGACGGCCAAAGAGCCAGGAACCCATTTTTAAATAGATCAATAAGGGAAAGGGTGTTGTTCGGATTAGATGAATGAAATACGTAAACTGAGGCAGGTGTCGGGTGCTCTGTAAACCCTGAAGAACCGACCAGTGGGCAACAGGGGAGGGAAATTGCACCCAGGGTTTGGGGGGATATAAACGGGGGCTTTTTGCCCTATTATGCGTGCCTGCCTTTAGGGAGAACACCCGGTCTTGCAAAATCATTAACAAAATGTGCTTTGCTGAGAGATCCTGCCTGGGCCTGTTCTATTGGCAAGGTGATCGTTTCCTACACGACCACACCTGGGCTCCGCAGTGACCCACGGGGGGGCCCACAGTGGGGCAGCACGTGTCACTGCACCAGTGGGGACCGTCACCCGGCAGCCACTCGCCTCCACACGCAGATTTCGGGGCCTTCTTGGACAAAAACACTTCCATCTTCCCTTGCCTTCTTTCTGGTTTTGGTGGTGAGGAACTGAACGATGATCCAAATGCTGATCCCAATGATACAGGGAATTGACCTTCTCCCCTGGAGAAGTTGTAGAAACTGAGGGCAACAGAAAGCAGAAATTTGGAAAGGTTGTTAGATGAAGCTTGGAGAGTATTCAGTAACAGGGACAAGGAAGATTCTTGAAAGGATAAGTAAGTATGGAACTGAAGAGGTTGGAAGGCTTTGAAAGCCTTTAGAGAGAGGTCAGTATATATGTTGGGAAAATGAACGTTGGGGAAGGTACAGAGGAAGTAGGCAGAGAGAGAAACAGACAGTAGCAAGTTTTGAAAAAGACTGATGGGAACCTGGAATGAACAGAAACAAGTGGAATTTTTGGTGGATTGACAACAAGTAACAATTACATAGTAGGTAAAGGGAGTCACTGGCCAAAGTGAACGGGCATATTTTTGTGAACCTTTGAAATACAAATTGGGTAAACAAGTAGGAATTGATAAATTTCTATATATGTCCAATTCCTTCCAACCTTTTTGGGAGAAGGAATTTGGCCAGTAATAGAGAAATTAATACAAGTCAGGTTATAAACAGAATAATAAAGGACCTCTACCCAGTGGTAGCAAACACCTTTCTGACTGTATTAACTCTAATTTGATTTGGCTTACTGTTTTAGATTTGAAAGATGCCTTTTTGCCTCTCTCTCCGTGAAGCCAGCCAGACAATATTTATGTAAAACCCAGCTCACCCGGATGGTGTTGCCACAAGGATTTAAAAACAGCCCAACAGTACTAGGAAATCAGCTCGCTAAAGATCTTGAATCTTGGGAAGCCCCATCTGATGAAGGACAGATGCAACAATATGTGGATGATCGCTACCAGGACACAGAAGACATGTATAACCTGAACTGTAAGCTTATTGAACTTTGGGGGCTCCAAGGATACCAGGTATCACAGAAGACAGCCCAGATGATACAGCAACTCATGAGTAACTCATTTGGGCTATGAAATCAGCGTAGGGCAGAGGACCCTGGGCCAGGCTCGAAAGGAGGCCGTATGCCAAACATCAAAGCCTCAAACTGTAAAAGAATTACGGACCCTTCTTGGGCATGACAGAGTGGTGCCGGTTGTGGATTTATAATTATGGATTGTTTGTCAAGCCACTGTATGTGCCAGCAGCCACAGATCAGGAACACCTGCAATGGAATAAAGGAGCTACACGAGCCTTTGAAGAACTTGGTAAGGCTTTGACAGCGCCTGCTCTAGGACTCCCAGGTGTGAGTAAACCATTTTTTCTATTCTCTCACGAGAAGCAGGGAATAGCCTTGGGTACACTGGCACAGGATCTTGGCCCGTACCGACGAGCAGCGGCCTATTTCTCCAGACAATCAGATGCAACTGCAAAAGGGTGGCCGGGATGCCCGCGGGCAGTTGCTGCAGCGGTACTGAACATACAGGAGGCCCGGAAATTTACCATGGGTCAGAAAATGGCTGTGCTGGTATCCCACACGGTGCCTACAGTTCTAAATGAAAAAGGGGGACGTTGGCTTTCCCCACAAAGATTTCTCAAATATCAAGCTAAATCATCCTCACTAACACTGTCAAGCCAGCTTCTTTCCTCAGTGACAACATTGGAAAACCAGTTCATCATAATTGCCTGGAAACCATTGAAACAACATAATCCAGCCAAGCAGATCTAAAGGACATAGGATTATGGAGAACACTGAGAACTGCCTTACGGACGAAAGCAGCAATATCCTGAACGGTGAAAGGCACGCTGGTTATGCTATAACTACTAGCCATGAAGTGATGGAATCTGGGCCTCTGTCTGAAAGTACTTCAGCACAAAAGGCAGAAATAATCGCCCTTACCTGTGCTCTGGAACTAGCCGAAGGTAAAACTGTGAACGTTTATATGGACTCTAAGTATGCTTTCAGGGTCGTGCACGGAACAATTTGGAAAGAAGAAGGACTCTTGAACTCTCAAGGCACACATATCAAACGTGCAGGAGAAATATCGGCAGCTCAACTTCCTAAGAAGGTGGCAATCATGCATATCCAGGCGCACCAGAAAGCGAGCTCGGAATTGGAAAAAAGGAAATGAGCTGGTGGACAGGGAGGCAAAACTGGTGCCTAAGCAAAAGGTAAAAGCGGAAAGTGCCCTAGTCCCCGACGGGCAGGTTATTTTAGAAGGTAAGCCAGAATATACTAAGGAAGACCAGAAACTTAGTATAGATTTAGAGGAATCATATCATGAGGAAGGGTGGGCTCACGCCCCACAAGAGAAAACTTATTGTTACCTCCTATTTAGTTTGCCCTTTAGTAGCAGAAACATTATACGAACATTTGATCAAAAATAGTAACTACAAATTGGTACACTACTGTAAGACAGGTGACACAGCAACGCGCTCTTTGCCTCCAGACTAATCCTAAGAATATACCTAAGCTAGAAATGGGTCAAATTGGGAAAGGAAACGGACCTGGGCAATAATGGTAAATTGATTTTTCGGAACTCCCAAGAAAAGGGGGGTGCTGATATTGGTTGGTACTAACTGATACCTTTTCAGGTTGGCCAGAAGCACTCCCTACCAGAACAGCAAAAGCTCGGGAGGTAACTAAAACATGAGCACAAGAAACAATACCAAGGCTTGGTGTTCCAGCTGATATATCCTCTGATAAAGGGCCACATTTTAAATCAAAAATTGTACAGCAAATCAGTCAGCACTTGAGAATAGACTGGCAACTACATACACCTTATCATTCTTCCTCCAGTGGCCAGGTAGAAAGAAAAAAAAAAAGATGAAGTGAGTCATCTAATTGAACAACAAATTGTAAATCTGGGGCAGGAGGCAAATTTGGCTTGGTCTCAATCTTCACCTTTGTCCCTCTTGCATATGAACAAGGCCAAGGGCAAAGAAGGGTTAAATCCTTTTGAAAACCTGGATGGGAGACCCTATAGTGTACAGAAGGGGATGTCTGCACAAGAAGGGGATGAAATTATGACTTTTTATATGGTTATATTGCGTAAACAACTTAACAAAATTGGGAAGAGTGTTTGGAACTTGGAGTAGGGGTCTGGATGGGCCAGTACATAACATCCAATTGGGCGATTATGTGTCTGTGAAGTCTCTTGCAGAAAAGGACTTTGGAATCACAACAGGAAGCCCATTTCAAGTCCTCCTGGCATCCTTCACTGCTACCAAGATTAAAGAACGGAATGCCCGAATCCATCATTCTAGAGTGAAGAAAGTCTGCAAAGCACCACGAAGGGTAACCCAGGCGCAACCTGGAAAATGCCGTTTCTTACGGTCATAACCCTAGCACACGGATGGGACGAAAATTGCCATGAGCAAGATCTGAATAAAACCATGGGGGAACGCTTTAAATTGGTGCTTTGGAATCAAAACCATCAGAGTGTATATATTACATTGCCCACTTCCGCAGAAGAAAGCTTTACATTTGTAGTAATTAACCAAAACCTTTCTGAAATTCTATCAAAGAAATTAGGTTATGTCCACCCTGACATGTTTTGGTCCTTCTGGACCTTCTGGGTAACCTTTTGGTCCCTTTGGTCCTTCTGGGTGACCAACCCAAACGGCACTTCCTACCTCAGCAAGAAGAAACCCAAAAGAGAAGACAAATGCTACAGCTGCAGTGAGCGGGGTCACCACGCCAAAGAACGCAAGCTCCCGTCGCAGCCCAGAAGATGCCATTCCTGCCGGAGCACCAGCCACATGGCTGTCAGTTGCCCCCAAAGAGCTCAGCAGCGCAGAAGACAAACACCAGGAGCCTGACTTTAGCATTAACATTGAAAATCTGTTGAAGGATAGAGATGGGTTTTCTCAGGTAGAAGTAGCCTTCTTACCTGCGGCCAGAGAAAACATAGACAATCATCACATTAGTAAAAGAATTTACTAACCTCTTAGCAAAGGGGGGAATGATACAGGGAACTGACAATTAACTAATTAACACTTGACACTTAAGGAACTAACCCTACCCCACATCACTAAAGACACTTAGAGAGCTAACCCTTTAACCCACATCACTATTGCCTAGCCTTGCTTAACTCTGTGTAACTTATTGTACGAAAAACAGGACTTCACTGACGCCTTGCAAAGATCACAATCCTCGGGTGCATCCTTGGGTGAACTAGATTACAGAAACTTGGACACAGTTTTAACCAACTCAGCAGTCTGAGACCCAACCAACTCATCACACTGGACCAAAGGTGATCGGGTACAGAGAAGAGGACCCGGGGTTACGATCACTGCGCAGCTGCAACCAGGAGGAGCCGGAGACTCTGGAAATGGTCTCCTGAACTCATTGCAATAAGAACCGCCTTCTCGGGGACAGGTTATGAATATGTACAGGTGTTCCTAAAACTTCCGTGAATATGTAACGCTTTACTGCATTTAACCAAGCTCACAGCTACTGTAATTTTACACACGTATTAGGTGAAATGATTCCCCGTGTGTCCGGCATCGTACCTAAATACATACCTTCCTTATAACCTCAAGGGTTGTAAGGTCATTCCACGCCTCACCAACAGCAACAACAGAATCAACGTAAAGTCTGTGCAGCCATAAGGACACCAGGGAAGTATAGAAGAAGTTCCACGTATCCATTGAGACATCTAGATCTGGAATAAATAACAGATTTAGCGAAAGCAGATTCCTACAGGATGAATTCAGTGTAAGCACACAAGAAAAATAATCATACAGGTTCTGTTCTAAGGAAAGGCAGAAAATACTTTTGTGCTGTGCAAGTGCCTGAAAGTAAAGAGTCCTTGCAAAACGTTCGCTGGCCTTAGTTTTGCGCGGACCTGACACAGGCAGATCTCTGGAGCTAAAAAGCTCCATGTCAGGGGAGAAATCACTGCCACAGAGGCTGCTGCCGAACACAGCCCTTGCTTGTGTACATGAGACACCACACTGGTTACAACAACAGCTTCGACCCAGAGTTTCAAGGCCAGACTAAAACCTGGAAACCTTCAAAGTACTTTTTCAGAATTCTATCATGTGGGTGATGGTTGGTTCAGAACAACCCACACTGTTCTGAACCAACTTAAAAATTCAGGGTACATAACGCTGCAGCCAGGAGTGCACCTGTGCAGTCACCGACACTACCTAGCTCAAAAAAAAAAAAAGCATTTAAGAGTTTAAATAAGGTTTGTTTGCAACACTGATGGACTGAGGAACGCAGATGACAGCCTCCTGCTGTTATCCACAGTCCTCTTGGATCTTGTTTCTGCAGACGTGAGACGAGCTCAGAAACCGAGCATTTCCAAGAGGCTGGAAGCTTTGCTAACTTATTTTTCCCCTGGGCTGTTACTAATGCTAAAAAAGCTTCTTTCCCCCTCACCCCTCCACAATTAATACTGAACCCCAAAAAAGAAAAGAGCCGAGGGGCTCCCAGGCCCGTTCAGCAGCTCATCCTGTGCCTCCAGCACGACTGGTTTATGTGGGCAGCCCACAGGGGTGGGTTTTACCCCTCCAGGGGGCTCCAGAAACCTGCAGCAGCCCAAGTACCCCACACCCTGTGCCCACCCCAGCACGCGCCATCCTGCACCCCCAGCCCATCCCTCCCGTGTTCACCCACCCCTCTAACCCCCCATACAAACCCCTCACACTGACCCCCACATCCCACACCCCAGTAACTGCCTCAGAACCACCCCCCCCAGTTATTACCCCTCCACATACCCCCAGATATCACCCCCCCCCACACACACACACATTTTCCCGCCCCGTGGTTATTACCCTTCCCCCCTCACACACACACACTCCCAGTTATTACCCCCCCCCACACACACTCTCCCCACCTCAACATCATTACACCCCCAGTTATCACCCCCCACCCTACAGCTATCACCCACCCCCCCATGGCTATTATTCACACACACAGTTATTGCCCCCTCCATAGTTATTACCCACACCCACCCCTCACAGCCCCCCCAGTTATTACCCCCACACACTTCTCCCCTCCCCACAATTATTGCCCCCAAGGGTTATTACTCTTCCCTCCCTCACACCCCCCGCCCCCCCAGCCCAGTTATTACCTTCACGCACAGTTATTACCCCACACACACCCCCCCGGGGTTATCACTCACACACGCACAGTCATCACCAACACCGTTATTGTCCCTCTCACAGTTACTACCCCTCGCATCCCCCCAGTTATTACCCCCACATGCACAGCTATTACCCCCACACACACACACGCACTCCCCCCTCAGGGTTATTGCTTCGCCCCGTTATTACCCCCACACACCCTACGGTTCCAACTCACACCTCCCCAAGTCATTACCCCCGACCCCGCCGCTATCAACCCCCCACACCCACCCTCCTCTCATGGTCATTACTCCGCCCCTCACACACACCCCTTCCCCCGCCCCGTTATTACCACTGGCCCTCAGAGTTATTTAGCCCAAACCCTACGGTCACCCCCCACAGTCCTCACAGGTTCACGTCCCTCACGGTTATTCCTCCCCCCATACACCGCAAGCTCCCCAGACCCCCGCCCCTTCCGGCCACCGTTTCCCGCCGGACGGTTCTTGCTGGCGCTCCTGGGGGCGGCGGCCACCAATGGGAAGGCAGCGTGAGGCGGCCCCTCGGCCGTGGCGCAGCGGCGGCCGCCGCCGTGTCCGTCTTCACCCCCACCAACCAGGGGGAAAGCGCCGGGAGGCGCTTCGGGATCGCCTGTTACCGCAACAAGGCCATGGGATGGCGCAGCGGAGCGTGAGTGCCGGCCCGGGACCTGCCCGAGGGCGGGAGGGAGGCCGGCCGGCCGGCCCGTGTGGGGCGCAGGCCCGTGTGGGGCGCAGGCCCGTGTGGGGCGCAGGCCCGTGTGGGGCGCAGGCCCGTGTGGGGCGCAGGCCCGTGTGGGGCCCGGCTGGGGGGGGCTTGTGTGGACCTCCCTTGGACACTCTGAAGAGCAGAGGGGCCCTGCAGAGGGACCGGGACAAATTGCAGAGCTGGGCAATCACCAAGCACATGAAGTTCAACAAGAGCAAGTGCCGGATCCTGCACCTGAGCCAACCCCGGCTGTACAGACAGACTGGGGGACGAGGTGCTGGAGAGCAGCTCCATGGAGAGGGATCGGGGGTTCTGGTGGACGGTAAGTTGAACGTGAGCCGCCGGTGTCCCTGGAGCCAAGAGGGCCCCGTGTCCTGGTGCACCCAGCACAGCACGGCCAGGCGGGCAGGGGGGGATTGTCCCGCTCTACTCTGCGCTGGGGCGGCCTCACCTGGAGCATCCACTGTGTGCAAGGCTGGGGACACAGGAGAAAGGGAGACAAAGCTACTGCAGCGTGTCCAGAGGAGGCTGCGAAGCTGGTGAAGGTTTGGAGGGGAAGCCGAATGAGCAGCGGCTGAAGTCCCTGGGTTTGTTCAGCTGGAGCAGAGCAGACTGAGGGCAGAGCTCATGGGCTGCAGGTTCCTCAGCAGGAGCAGGAGGGGCAGGGCTGAGCTCTTCTCTGTGACAGTGACAGAGCCCGGGGAATGGCAGAAGATGTGCCAGGGAGGGTCAGTGGGACATGAGGAAAAGGTTCTTCACCCAGACGTGCTGGACACTGAACAGGCTCCCAGGGAGGTGTCACGGCCCCAAGTCTGGCAGTGTTCAAGGAGAGACTGGACAATGTCCTCAGGCAGACGAGGTGACCTGTGGGGTTTCCTGTGCAGGGACGGGAGTTGGACTCCATGATCCTGGTGGCACTGGGGGAGCTGGGAAGGCCCCTTTCAAGCCAAACTATTCTGTGATCCGTGTAGGTGCCTTCCAAGTCAGCACATTCTGTGATTCTATGACCCAGTTTTGTGGGGCAGCCCCGTGTGGGCACCCAGCTGTGGCAGGGGAGAGGCCCAGGTGGGGCCTGGCTGTGGAGCCGGGGAGCTTTTGTGGTACGCGGCTCTCCAGCCCAGGAAGGTGGTGGGATCTGTGTGAATCCGGGTACGCGGAGCGCCCTTGGGCACAGGGCAGTGCCCTGCGCTTTCCTGGGGAGTTACATCTCAGGAGTAGAAGTTTCCAGGCTCGTTGGCAGCACAGGTTGTTCCTCCTTGCTAAAAACTCATGTTCTTTTTTATATTGTTGACTTCACAAATTTTCT